>NC_073303.1:296966606-297191606 GCF_027595985.1 Sorex araneus
ATCTTTTATTATACAGCACTATTATATCAATAAATAGTTTTAAAAGATGGTCTAAATAGAAATATATAAGTAAATTAACATTTAATATTAAATTTATAAACTGTATTACAAGCTCTCTGATTAACATTAAATCATATTAGAAATAACTTCTTTTTCGATCATCATTTTTATGTCAGTAATTATTTTTTACAACTTAGACACATAACAGGTTTATTTTCCCTTTCATGAAGTGGTCCCAGACTGAGATATACTTTGATATTTATAGGAACTTTTAAAAAATGTATTCTGAGTAATTTTACAACAAATTTGGTTGTAAAACAGTATAGGAAGTCTTTACTTACACCGGTTACTCAACTTGTCCAATGCTATTTTCTTAAGCAAGCAGAGTACAACCACCAAAACCAAAGGTAACATTGGTAGAATTAAGCCTACTAACTTCAGTCCTTATTCAAAGATCACCATTTTTCCCCCCCAGTAATGTCTTGTCTTGCTTTTGGGAGGGGGACATTTGAGCCATATCAAAGGAATCCTCAGGGGCTCCTTATGACTTGTGCTCAGGGGTCATTCCTGGTGGCACTGGAATACAAAGGCCAGCTGCATGTAAAATTACATTACTGCACGAGACGTGTGTGTGTGTGTATGTGCGTGCGTGCGTGTGCGTGCGCGCGCGCAAGCACGCACGCATACGAGCATGCACGAGGTGAGGTGTTAGGATTGAAGCCAAGGCTTTACATAAGTAAGCAAGTGCTTTATACCTGAGTTAAAATTCTAGCTCTCATACTCACTTTCCTTATTCCAAGATCCCAACAGATTCCTACATAGAGTTTCATTTTTTGTTTCTTACTATGGCAGATCCTTGGTCTCTCCTTGTCAGCCCTGATCCTATCACTTTTAATGAGTATTAGTCAGATATTCTGTAATGTCTCTCAATTTTCTCACTTTTCTAATGACTGAAGCTATACAAATTTTTTTTTGCAAAAGTAAGGTTGTAAAAATTTTTAGGGGGTATATTATATTAAAGGTTCATTTGTTGCAATATTTCAACCTGCTATTTCCCGCAGAAATAAATAGGCATTTCTATGATTTATTAATACACATTTTCCAATTGCTCATGTTGAGTAATATATATGTATACATATACATATACATATACATATACATATACATATACATATACATATATATAATTTAGGGTGACACTGGTTTTAGGTGTGTAAATGTTTTAGCTATATAATGTTACCATACCACAATGTTCACCAAAGTATCTGTATCTCTCCACTAGTCATAGCTACCACATATGGTGCCAGGGATCAAACTTTGTAAGGCAAGTGCCGATAACCCCTGCACTTTCTCGTGGCCCATGTTTAGACACCTTTTGTGATGATATTCATCTTCTTGGTTTTGATGTATTTCTATACAGAATCCTCATGTTTATAATGCAAACAAGTGACTGTTCCTTGGTGAATTATTATCTTAATTGCATTGTTGCATCAGATGAGGACACCTAAAAAATGAGTAGTAGTGGAATTATTATGTTCATTTACTAAATGCCTATTACCAGTTCAACAAGCAACTTAATTGGAACAGTCCCTGCCCTGTCAGTGTTACCCAGAAGTAAAAAAAAAATAGGAGTGTGACAGTCATTGATTATGTTTTTACTTACTATGTAAGATGTAAAGAAGAAATTCAGAGGTGACATCCATGAGACAAAATGCTGTGTCATGACAATATGAACACAGCCCCCTAAATAATTCTCTCCACATCTTTAAATTCTGGCCTCAAGTTCTAAATCATCCAGCCTGAAGAAGTGACAAAAGAATTGATCTACAAAATCTATCTTTTCAATACCATCTAAAAAAGGAAATATTTCTCACTGAAAAAATCTTCACAGTGTCACTAAAACCGCATCCTTGTTTCTATATAGGATTTCTCTGCAAACATTTCAGAAAGAAAACCACGTGACTCACTCTCTAAATCTTTCAAAAATCAATTTTTTTATTACACATCTCGGCATTACTTTCTTCCCTCAAACATTTCCAATTATGGTAAGATATATTTTAAAATACAGCATGTCTTTACTATATATTTATCTTTTTAAATGTTTTCATGGTTTTAATTTGATGAAGACAGATTTCACTCATTCTTCTTGTTTTAAATAACCAAATAAGAGCCCAAAGATTTCTGAAATAGCATGTCCTAAAGACGTGATTCGTGTTTCTCTATTTCCCTTATGCCTGGTTCTCAAAAAATGATTGAGTCACTGTTGTTCTGTTGTTTAATCTGATAATTATGCAAGCACTAAATCTTACATTGGAGCAGAAAATGTTAACACACACTGAAAAACCAAAAGGCATAGAACTATAATCTGTATGATAAAATGCATTACTCTGTTTAAAAGGATTGTTTTACAGATGCAATTAACAATCAGCGATCATACAGTTTAGACCGGTGTTTTGATGCCATCTGTTGGAGTAAGTCCTCTCATTCTTTAGAACGAAGCTATAATTTTCAGTTTACAGTTTCATTAGACAATACAGTTTTACAGTCACCAAAAGAAGGGAAATCTAAAACACTTTAAGTTTTATGGTCTCCATAAACAATTAAGTGTGCTGTTGAAATCTTCCAGAAGAGAGAGAATTTTGGAAATTAGCAACATGACCACACATTACTCTGTTTTATTTCACAGTCTTAAAATATCACCAACCGCTCAAATGCCACTGATGGTTTTCTAATTTTACTTGCAATATTTGAAATGTGACTTCCATCCTTTTGATTTGTTCATAATAGTTATTAATTAAATATATTCTTTCTCTATGCTTAAACAAGTTATAGCATGATGCCATGGTAAAAGTGAACAAACTAGTAGGATAAGTTTCTGTTTGTTATTAATTTATAAAATGCTGGGGGGAAAATCTTTGGGGGGCTTTTAATACACTAGGGGGTGCTAGTTCTCTATATGTGCACACTTACAAAGAAAAATTTTTCCACCATTAATTTTTGGGTAATTTAAAATATACCTAAAAACCAAGCAGAGTATGTAGGTTTCATGCTATGTATGAGGAAAACAAAAAAAAAAACTCATTAAAATTTCACTATGAATTAAACAGAAAGAGTCTATGTGGGAATTAAATTTTATATAGCAGTAGGTAATGTTGATGTGGTCTTATTTCATGGCTCAGGCATCCATTGCTAGTATCAAACAAAACCTAAAAGTCACAGCTATTCAAAAAAGCATAGTATATGCCAAAGTTTCTTAATGTTATCTATTATTCTGTGGCGCTCCAAACAAAATACAAAGTAAAATCACCAGGAAGAAGAGGTTTCTTGACTAAACCTAGACAACTTATTTGAGATTCTCGTCCTTTGATATGCCATTCAAAAACTCCCAGGTGACCATAAGTCACCATTAAGATCTGAACTTATGCTCTACAGCAGGCTAGTAAATTGCCTTCAGTAACTAATGGCTCCTTCTGCTATTCTTAAAATATTTGCATGATGAATGCACAGACACACACACACAGATACACCACACACATACACACACACACACACACACACACCATAGCAAAGAGGTAAAAACGTTTTGTTTTGTTTTTTTCACTTTTAAGAAGATAATCAAGTCCAACGGGGACATTATCCTTGATTTCAATTTCATTCTGTATATAGTGTGTGTGTGGTGGGGGGGTTATTTTTCTTTAGTATTTTTTAGTCTAATTTTACTTCTTCGAAAAGACTTACCAGTAGGACTCTAGATATACTCAAATTTAGGACAAACATATTAAAATGCAATTTCCTGCTTTCAGAAGCAGTTTGCATTTCAAGAGCCTTTCTTCCCAAATCAGGGCCCTGGCATTTCTCTGTCAATTGCCAGGATCTATTTTGACTAATCATTTTGCAGGGCTTCTTTGTATTCCACCAAACTGATCACCACTGTCTAGTCTTTCCCTCTTGGTAGAAGATTCCAATAATTACTACTATTTCCTACCCTGCCAAATGCCCTGGAAGAACTTGGTAAATTCTGTAGACTTGCTAAATAATGCCTGCAGTGGGAAATACTCAATCTAGCAAGAGTCATTTTCATATAGATATTATGCAATAAAAAGTCATTTCACATAGATATTATGGAATAAAAAGATTTAAAATACTCAGGTGACATCGTATTTTTTGGATTGCATTCCCTGCACATCAGTCCATAGATATAGAAAGGACAGAGCCAAGCACCTCTCACAAACAGAAACAAAAACTAACACTTCAGTGACATGTAATCAACACACACATAGAGGGAACAGCACCTTGGATGTACAATCAGCCAAGATCCTCACAGGTGTACAGTGGGACTAAATCCTTGGACAATCCTAATCTGAGGCAATAATAGTTTATGAATTCATATTCTCCAAATGCTATCTAGTAGTAGCATTCGCACTGCAAATACTCAAATGTTGCAAATTTGCATCTAAAAGGGCAATTGCATCGGCTCATTTAGAGTCACAACAAAAATTTTTCAGATAGATCAAGATTTCTTTCTTTCTGTAAGGACAGCGACCAAATCTAGCATTGTTGATACGTTAGTGTACAAGCTGAAGGCAAGAAAACGATTACCCAAATAGTAGTAATTGTTTGAATTGTCAGCGGCTACTGAAAAATAGTATAAACCATGTTTCCCTGGATTTGGATCATAGAATCTTTGAGTCTGAAGAGGCTAAAATACATTTTTTTGGCCACGCTCTCCCTCCCCATGCCTCCCTAAGGCTTGAATCTCTTTTACACATCACAGACAAATGGCTTTCTAATTTTGACTTACACCACCTCTAATCATAGAAAATCACTGCCTTGGGGCATAATTATCAGATAGCTCTTTTACAGAGTTCATGGCTGTCTTCTTACCATCTCCATTTTTGGGAAGGTTGTGCTGTGTATCAGAGATTATTTTGGTGTGTGAATCACCTGAGTTCAGTTTGCAATTCAGGCATTTATTAACTCTGTAAAGTTTGATAAATTACTTAATGTCTTTTGTCCATTAGAATATAACCTTGGAGTTGGGCCCATACCTCTATAAGATTATAACCCTTATCCATCCACCATGAGCTCAAAACTCCGCTAATGGGTCTTGCTACCCCACAAATGTCTCCTGACCAGAACTTTTAGCCATACTTATTTCAAGTTTGGTGAAACTGAGTCACTCTTCTGATCAAAATTGTTCAATGACTTCACACTCATCTCAGAGTGAAAATTTGAGTCTTGGATCAGAGAGCCAACCAAAATAGGAAGTAAGGAACTTACTTGACTTACTTGTACTAACTCTGACTCTGGTTGGATTCCTGGCACTGCAAGTGGTCCCCTGAGCACTACCAGGAGTTATTCCTGAGCACAGGGCCTAGGAGCCAAATCCTTCCTTAAATAAATAGATAATTTGTGCCTTGACAATGGCTTTCAGTATTCAAATAGTTTCCATAGAAATGTAAATAAGTCTGACCCCAAGGCTGGAAGATCTTGTAAAATCTCCAAATCCTTCATATTGTTGCATTTATGCCCATCCTAACTATGGGCATTTCCCAATTAGCAGTAACTAAACACAATGCTCTTCACAAATCCTTTAATTTAAGCTAAACTTACAGCTAACTGCCACAGCAGTGTTATCTATACATTAATAAAAGCAGACATGTAGGTTGCTAGGGGCCTCTTCCCTATCCTAATTTTGTTTTCCATGTTATTTCTTACTTTATAAATCAGTAAGCAATATTTGAATCCATCTTGTCACTTGTCATCCCGTTAATCTCCGATTTCCTTGAGTGGGCACCAGTAACATCTCCATTCGTCCCTGTTGAGTGCTAGTGTAGCCCAATGGTATCTGCTCGCTCCAGGAACACAAAGACCCTCAAACCATTCCTTCAGGGTTTTGATGAATAAGTCTGACCATCTCATTGGTGGGCAGCTACGTGGTCTTTTGACGTCCCATGGAATCTAGCCAGTAACAGCTCTAGTCCAGTTGTCGTCTCTGAATCCATTACATGTCTGGCCCATCTGATTTTCGACGCCTTGGCAAACGAGACAGAGTCTCTGATTCTTGACAGTCCACTTAGGTCGGAAATCCAGATTCCTTCTCACTTGAGTGAAACATGATATTCCAAGCATAGCTCTTTCGATTCCTCTTTGGGATACCTGAATAGCGTTCTCATCCTGTTTGCGTACCAGGTCTCTGAGGCGTATGTTAGTGCAGGAAGAACTGTGAAGTCGAAAAGATGTGCCGGGAGCCGGAGGTTCTTTGTCCTCTTAATCACTTCTTCCATGCTCTTGAAGGTGTTCCACGCTTATCTCTTCCTCCTGCACATTTCTGGCGCCAAGTCATTCCTCAAGTTGAGTTCTCGACCCAGGTACACATAGCTGCTACATTCAAAATGTTCGTTCCATTGAGAGCAAATGGAGCTTCAGGGACTAGTTTGTTTTTCATGAACATTGTCTTGGTGAGATTCAGCTGCAGTCCGACCTTTCCACACTCGCAGTCGAAGACGGCCATCATTTGTGCCGGTTGAATACATCTATTAATGATTATTTTTCTTTACTTAAATAAACTTCTTAAAGACAGGCTTTTGTTTATAGTATCATGGTAAAACAGATACTCAGTACATGTTCAAGTGAATGAAGAAATTAGAAAATACCTAGCTCAAACATGTAGAACAAGTAAAACAGTGAGTGACATTTTATATAACTGTTATTTTTGTTATAATTGCTGTTACTATTATTATTACTTTGCTCTTTTTTATTATTACCTGAAACATACACACCTAGTTCTAAACTATAGTTACCCAAGATTTTAGTGTCAGATCATATCTCTGCTTTGAGATTAATCCATTCAAAGGTATTATTACTATATTGAAAGCCTGATCTTTGGAATAGTTCTTCATTTTATCATGAGGTGAGTGCACACTTCCCTACTTTTTGGTCCTGTGCTTCTACTACTGGATACCCTGTATCCAGTCTGATGCTCTATTTGCCCATTACTCTCTTGGTTACTTTTAGGTTAGCCTTCATCCTCAGGTCACTTGTGTTGACTCCATTTTCCTCAAAAAAGTAGGGAAATATTGCCTTATAACATTTCCCCGAATGATACCAGAAATTATGACAAATGTTGTTCTTTTGAAAAGATGCTCTAGACCAAAAGATCCCAGTGTTGGGTGTTGGTGCATTTGGTGCATTACCTCTGACACCAAATGGAGTCCCATTTTTTAAGCAGCAAGATCCAAGAATTATTGAATTTCATTTATGCTTTATCATATATAAGGGTAATTCGAAAAAGAATACAAATAAGTCAAATGAAAAGTTCTGTTTTTATCTAATTCTATAACTATTGTAACTTTCTAATAGAATGCATATGCTTGTCAGGTTCCGAATAACCTTTCTGATCTCAGATTGGACTGGACACCACCACTCTCATTTCCTGCTTCTTAGGAATTTTAGAATAAGACTTGCTTCATCACAGAAATTAACAAAAATTCACCTTTGAAATATGTGATATAATGAAAAGACGCAATACAGGGGTCACAGCCATAGTACAGGGAGGAGAGTATTTGCCTTGCATGCTGCTGATCCAGATTTGTTACCTGGCACCACATATGTTCCCCTGACTCCCACAAGGAGCAATCCCTGAGCAAATTCTGGAATAAACCTCAGTACTGCTGGGTGTGGCCCAAAACACCAAATAAATAAATCTAATTCTGAAACTGTGAACGAAAGTTAGCAATTCATCTGAGAGATGAATATCACTATTTTCCAAATTTGTTCACTAACTGTTGCTACCAATCAGTGCTTCTCAAACATTAATCAATCACCTGAGGAATCTTACCTAAGAGCACATTTAGATTTAGTGCATTGTGATAGAGCCTTAGATTTTACATTTCTATAAGCACTTGGATGTTTTTTCTGTCACTGATCCATAAATCAAATTTGAATTAGCAAATCCCTAGACTGCTTGTACCCTTGTGGAAGTTATGAAGTTATTATCAGGGTGAATTCATTTGCTCACAGAACTTGGGTAATAAAAGAAAACAAAGGATTTTACTAACAAGTAGCATTTAATTTTTCCATGAACAATGAGGTTAGAAATTCTATTTGCATTGAGGAGTGATTCAATATGGATAAAAACTTCTCTGGTAGTTTTCAGAGTTCAGACCATAAGAAAAAGCATAATCTAACAAACTGGTCATTAGTCTTGTTTGAGTAGGATATGTCACATCGAGTTTGTTATTCTTAACTTGTGCTTATATGCATAAACTTTCCAGTTTGAGGGACAGTCATATTGAGTATCTTTGTGATGATAACTTAAAAATTAGAAACTACTATGATGTCATAGCAACTAATATGTCACCATCCAAGGTTACTGGTTTATACATTATAGTCTAGTGAGAAGAACAACGTGAAAGACATGATAACACAGAGGGTAGGGCGTTTGCCTTGCACACAGATGACCCGGGTTTGATTCCTCTGTCCCTCTCAGAGAGCCCGGCAAGCTATCGAGAGTATCCCACCCACACAGCAGTGCCTGGAAAGCTACGTGTGGTGTATTCGATATGCCAAAACAGTAACAAGTCTCACAATGGAGATGTTACTGGTGCCCGCTTGACCAAATCAATGAATAGGACAAAAGTGCTACAATGCTACAAATAAACGTAGGGGGTAGGAGGTCGGCTGCTTTCCTTGTTATGTGACTGACCCAGGTTCAATCTCCAGCACCCTCTAAGTTCCCCCAAATTCACCAGAAGTAATCCCTAAGCATTGAGCCAGGAGTAATCCCTGAACACTGTTGGTTGTCAAAAAATATACTGTAATATTTTTGTTTGTTATAAAATGTAAAACATTAAATGTAACATGTTCAACAATATCCATTATTGACTATTTGCCAGATACAGTGGTTCTAAACTGCTGCCTGAAATAATCTTTCAACATTGTCACTGTTACTGTCACTGTCATCCCGTTGCTCATCGATTTGTTCAAGCGGGCACCAGTGACGTCTCTCATTGAGAGACTTACTGTTACTGGTTTTTTTTTGGCATATCCAATACACACGGGTAGCTTGCCAGGCTCAGCCTTGCGGGCTCGATACTCTCGGTAGCTTGCCAGGCTCTCCGAGAGAGTAGGTACTTAATATACATTTGTTGAATCAGTAAATCTTCCAAAATGGCAGGGGAGTTAAATTAGTATTGTGGTTGTTTAATTAATTCTAAAACTAAGATGCATATGCGTATACATATTCTATGCTTTAATTGAATCCATCATCAAACATATTAGCTGTCCTTATATACAATTTAAATTCTTATCATAGAAAAGAGAAGGTCTCTGTCCACAAGCACACAAAATGAGGATTTTTGCCTAATTGTAAGAAATCATGGTGTTAATTCTCCATTTTTCTATAAACTGTGATTGCTCTTCTGTTTCACGTATATCTGGAAAAGGAAGATTCTTAGTCTAGGAATCAAGCACCCCAAAGGAATATGCCTGGTATACCAGTGATCAAAGTATTCCACTTGCGAAGTGTTCTACTTGCAAAGTATCTCACTTGTTTTTTGATGCATTCTCAAAAAGCATACTTATAAGACTAAGAAAAACCATCATCATAAATAAGGGACTTGAAAATACAGCCTAAAGGGCAGTGAAAGGCATCATGGGTATAAATATTTCTGGGAAAAATAAATCATATTAGAAAAATAATTATCTCCAGATGTTTGAGAAATCATGGAATAGGAAGATTTATTTGATGTGATTTGAGAGGCCACAGTTAGGTCCACTGAGAAGTTATAAGAAGAAAAAATTTTATTCAATTGTAGAACAATAAAATGATTACTCCAGGCCAAATGTCTGAATGTTTTGAGAGATCATAAGTTTTCTATCATTGTAGAATTTTTAACAAAGACAAGTATCATTTGCATTAGTTATTTGGCTACCATAGCCAAATACCAACAACTCAAATTCAGAAATCGCTGTGAGAAATAAATAACATGATCATATGCAAAGAAATTAGAACATAAAATATTTAGTAAGTTTTCAATAAAATACTACTGGCTTAAACAAAAGAAATGCACAGTTGTGGAAGTGAAGGTTAGGATTGCAGTGTTAAGACCTCTCTCCTTGTTTTGCAGATGGATAATTTCTTATTTTAATTACTCAGTCTTTCCTCTATTTGTGGAATCTTTGGTGTCCCTTTATATGTATGATTGGATTAGTGTACACCTCAATGTCCTTGTTTTTAAGTTGATCACATGATAAAGGCCTTATCTCCAAATAGTCATGTTTTGGCATATGGAAGTTAGGTCTTCAATAATCTATAGCAGGGGCTTAGGAAGGTGGAATACACAGTTTAACTCTTAGCATTACCCTTTTCTAGATGCAAAATGAATAACCATACCAGTGTTAATAATGAAGAAAAGGATCATTTTAATATTTATTAGCGAGGATATACCTTCTAGCCTTTAGTGCAAAACTTGGAGGATGCCGACATATCTCATGTACCAAATATCTAATTCTAAGCAAGTCCTTTTGAGAAAATAATTTGACAATTATTGTGGCATTGCTTCACTTTTATCCTAGGTAAAAAGCATATCTATGTGCAAAACAGTTTGACAAATTGCTATTTGTTTTATACAATGAATATTGATATAAACAACTTCAGTATTATTTACAAATTGCAACTCCCAGAGAAGTGATCGAATAGATACCAGCAAGCAGTGTTCCCACTAAATCACAAATAATAATCAACTACAAGTCACAGAAAAATCCCACCCGCTTACAGATAGGTAATATACAGCTTACAGACAGAATATACAGATACCCAAATATCTGAAAGAGCATGACTAATGATTACGGTGTCTAAAGTGAGAATAATTGGGATCAGCCTGGGAAGCAGCTGAAGCATGGCCCATGTGAGACACCATTGATATGGGCAGATCTGACACTGCTGGGGGAAGCCAGGGACTCAGGACTGGTTAAAGTCCACACATCAGTTAACTTCCAAATAGGGGTGTAGTGCTGAGCTTCAGGCAGAAATTGAGCTTCAGGGGAAAAATGGAGTATAGAGCCTAAAGCTAGGAGCAGCTAGACTAACTGAATCACCTCTGCCCCTCCTTTAGGGAACTGAATATGCCTGAGATCTGACCATGCTCAAAAGGCAGAGAACTAGAACACAGAGCTGTGGAGGCATAAGGGCGTCGTGCGTTTCTCCTCTGGGCAATTCCCTTTCTATTTGTCCCACTCACACTTTGAGATCAATGGAAACCTTGATCTTTCCACTTCTCCCCCTTCCCCACCATAATGATGGGATTATCTATGTAAACAAAGGATGATTCATACATTAAAGCCACAGTACCACCTGCAGAAAAACAAAAGAGGCTAAGACAGATGTGTAAGCAGAAAATTCTAGTAGAAAACCATTGTAAACATAAAATCGAATTTCTCAAAGAAAATGAGAAATTTCCAGATGTAAGGCACATAGACACAGAATTAAGGATGTAACAAAGAACTTAGATGAGTCATCATAATAAAATAAATCTTATGAAATTTAGAGAATCTCATTTGAACACAGAGAAGCATGTCCAAGATATAAAAGAATAGCTGCAAGCACAGGGAATTTGCAAATTCTACATATAAAAAATATTCTGCACTTTCATACAACAATAATCTAGAATAAAAAGAAAAAAAACACTTACAATTACATTAAAAAGAATTAAGGACATAAGAATAAACATAACAAAGAATGTGGATTACATGTACCTCAAAAAAATATTCCATTGCTAAAACAAAGAGAAGGTGATTCAAGGAGTTGGTAAAAATATTTCTTGCTCATGGATTAGAAGAATTAACATTGTTAAAATTACCATCCTACCAAAATCATTATACAAATTCAGTCCAATCCCCATAAAAATCCCAATGGCATTCTCCAAAGAAATGGAACAGATGATACCTAAATTGAAACTGTTCAAAGCAATCCTGAAACAAGAATGGAGACATCACACGGCATGATTTCAAATTATTCTATCAAGCTATTGTTTCGTATGATATTGGAATCAAAACAATACAGTTTGGAATCAAGATAGGAAATGATTGAAGACATAAAATTGAGAGCTCAGAAATAAATCTTAATAGTTAACGTACAACAAAGAAGTCAAAGATGTAAAAATGAGGAGGGAAAATCTCTTCAATAAATAGTGCTGGAAAGCCTGTCAAGCTATTCCTGGTGCAAAAGACTGAATCACTATCTCACACAAAACAAAAAAGACAATTCACAATGTATTAAATATCTGGATTTAGGCTGGAACCATAAGGTATACAGAAGAAAACATAGGTAAATACATCATGATATTGGCTTCTGGAATGTTCTGGGAGGTCAAGACACAGCTCAGTGGTAAAGCATTTGATTTGCATGGTTAGATCCCTGGCATCACAGTATGGAAAGAAAAGGGAAGAATCAGATATATTCTAGGACTCTACTCCAATAGGAAGGGAAAAGAAAGAAAACTAAATTAAACATAACATTTAAAAACTTCTGCAAAATCATGGGCACTTGGGTAAAGATAAAGGTGCAATAAATTTGTACATCAAAACTATAAACATTAATGCTATTGTAACTGTGTTACCTAAAAGAGCTAAAGAAACTCATTAAAATCACAATGATGAGGGTATGGTGCCACCGGACAGGTCAGCTGGTGCATCAGCAGCCTGGTGGTGCCTTTAGGATTCCTGATACCCCAAAATTGCTGCTGCGCCTCTGGCCAGACCCTAACAACTTGGGGCCAAGTTTCTGGAGAAATTAAATGGCCAAAATTTAGGGTATGTGGGATTTATGCCCACAAACCTGTACAAGCTCAGCTATACAAGCTCATTTATTGGCCTTGCTTCAGAGACGCATAAATAAATCTCTAAAGAGATCAAGACTCACAAATGAATCTTGAAAGAGAGCAGCGCGCTGCGGAGATGTCTCTCCACTCTGTACCAGGCTAGTTTTACTGGGGCACCTTGGAGGGGGTCATGTGTGTCCCTGCCTGCCCCCAAATGAGCCACAGAAGCCACAAATCTCCAGAGCCCAATCACTGCCATGATCACGGCTGACCTTTACAGGCTCCTCCAGGCCCCCACGCATGAGAATGAAGCCCCTGAAAAACCCAGGTATGCAGGACTAGTGACTGAAAACACCATGCTTCACAGAGCTGGGAGTCTCTCCCCATCTCCCTGCCCTCCCGGTTACCTGGCAGTCAGGCGCAAGAACTGCCTCTGCTGGGGCCATTTATGCACATTAGTGGCCATGATCTAGAGACTCACAAATGAATCTCAGAAGAGAGCAGCAAGCCACAGAGATGCCTCCAGACCCCAAGTATTTAAAAAAATTTAAAATTCCAGGAGTGCCCAGCCACTTTCACAGCTGTGCAACATCTCATACTATTCATAATAAGCAATACAAAATAAATTATTTAGCATCTGCCATGGGGGCAGGCTTGGATGATGGTGAGAAAACTCAAAATAATGGTGGTGGGAAGATGTAATGGTGGTGGGATTGGTGTTATATTGTTGAATGTAAACAATTATTGTGAACAACTTGATGAAAATAAAATTTAATTTTTTTTTGGATCACACCTGGCAATGTTCAGGGGTCACTCCTTACTCTGCAATCAGAAATTACCCCTGGAGGTGCTCAGGGGACCATACGGGATGCTGGGAATCGAACCCGGGTCAGCCGCATGCAAGGCAAACGCCCTACCCACTATGCTATCACTCCAGCCCCAAATAAAAAGTAATGAATTCATGCCTGCTCAGTCAGGTTAATCAGTGGCTGAATAAATAGCAGTGCTCCTATATTAAAAATAAATAAATAAATAAATAAATAAAATAACAATGACAACAAGAATCCCGCTAAGTGAGAAAGAAGCACACCTTGTCTTTGACAAAGAATAGACAGCATTGGGGGAGGGAAGTGGACACTCGAGAAGGAATTGTGTGGTGGCACTATATGACTGAAACCTCATCATGAAAAACTTTGCAATTTTACAGTGACTGCAATCAATAAAAATATCTAAGCTATGTAAGACACTGGTAAAAATTTACTTAAAAAATCATAAAATGAGGAAGAAATCTATAAAAACTTTCTCCAAGAAGACATACACATGTGCTAAATGACATGAAAAAAATGCTCAGCATCTCCTATAATCAGAGAAATGCAAATTAGAACAATGAGATATCAATTTCTACCAGTAAGACTGGCACACACCATAAAGAATAAAAATAACCTGGGGGAGAAGGAGCACTCATTCACCGCTGGTGGGAATGCTGACTGGTCCAGCCTTTTTGGAAAACAATATGGACACTTCTCCAAAAACTAGGAATTGAGCTCCCATATGACTCAACAATAACAGTTTCTTAAAAATTTACCCTCAAGGGCCCAAAAGATTCTTTTAAAAATTCATTTACGCTCCTATGTTAATTGCAGCGCTAAACCACAGGTCTGGAATTTTGATGGTGGGTGCGGTGAGTCTCACACACATATGGAGGTATAGAGTTACATACCTAGTATTTAGTATTTAAAATTATAGTATTATAAGCAATGATAAATCCACAGGAAATGAATTTAAATTACCATTTAGCTCATGCAATTTTACAAAATTGATATTTTAAAACAAAGAAAAATATTTGTTATTCTCCCACCCATGCCAAGAAAATTTTCATTTAATTTTTGTTCTTGCCTTAAATATACATAACACACTGAAAATATAATTAGTGGTAGCACTGAGGATAGATGGACTCAAACCATTTAAAAATGAAGCAATTATCAGAAGATTGAGAGTAATCTGAATGGAATGGGAAGGAGAGGAGAAAGTCTGGGAATAGATGTAAGATCTCACATCTGGTTAATATGGGCAAGTGGGAATGGTACAAATTGTTTTCATAATCAATAAATTATGAAATGGTGGTGGGATTGGTGTTGAAATGGTGTTGAAATCACCTTTACCAAAGGCTACCAGAACTTAATGAAAACTTTGGTAATGTGAAATTTTTCACTTAAGCATTATTATATTCTGATGTAAGCAAAACTGCTTTCTAAATTCCTACAGTTCACTACAGAAAAGTGACTAGCTCACACTATTAGAAATAGCCATAAAATGCTTTTGAGCATCTCTAAAAGTGCTTATCTTCAGGGTTTCTTCTTGCAGTATATTTGCTAATATTGTGAATGTGTTTAGTAGAAACTAAATTCTTACAATTCAGTAATTAACTAATATTATATTATAAATATTATTACCAGCAACTATTATCTATTTTGTCCTTTCAGAATAAAATTCCCCAGACTATGTCACTTGATCATAAAACCATGACAGTTTTCATCTCTGCATCACTGTCATCCTGTTACTCATTGATTTGCTCGAGTGGACACCAGTAACTTCTCCATTGTGAGAATTGTTACTGTTTTTGGCATATCAAATTCGCCACAGGTAGATTGCCAGGCTCTGCTGTGCAGGAAAGATACTCTCGATAGCTTGCCAAGCTCTCCGAGAGGGTCGGAGGAATTGAACCCGGGTTGGTTGTGTGCAAGGCAAATGTCCTACCCGCTGTGCTACCATCCCAGCCCTGCATAGAGGATGAAATCCATACCTAATGGCCAGAGCCCCTGTAAGGATTAGATGGGATCATGTAAGCTCTTTTTAGCATCAAAGTCACACCAATTTTGTCAGTAAATTCTCTAAGTGACTTCATGGAGGCAAAATGCTTGGATACATATGAATGAGGGCTTATTTATGTGGGCAAGCTTTTTTATTGCAGAAATAGATAAATAAGGGAGGAGAAGGGGGAAGAATAAAACAGTTGTACAGTTATCTTTTATTTTTCCATTATTATTTAAAATTATTTTTAGATAGAGGACACCCTTAACAGAGGTCAGTGGCTGGGAGCATGAAGCCACTCCTAGTGGTGTTTCTTTGGGGCCCGTCGTGGTCTGGGGCCAGCCATATCTGGCGGTGCTCAGCCAGGGTGAGACCTACACTACCGGAGACCAAACATGAGGTTTTAAGTATGTGTTTTCTACGACTTCAGATTTAAATTTTATTTCACATTGATAGAAACCATAAATTAGATCCTGCTGATTTGTATAACTGAAACAACAGTTTATAATCTTTTAGAGAAAGCAAAATAATTCAGTAAATAATTGTTTAAAAATTTTAAGTCCAGGGCTGGAGAAATAACACAGCAGGAAGGGCGTTTGCCTTGCATGCAGCTGACCCGGGTTCGATTCCCAGCATCCCACATGGTCCCCTGAGCACTGCCGGGGTAATTCCTGAGTGCGGAGCCAGGAATAATCCCTGTGCATCACTGGGTGTGATCCAAAAAGCAAGAAAAAAAATTTAAAAATTTTTAAGTCCAGACATAAATATATGGCTCAATTATTAGCATTCTTAAACCATTCTTGATTTATTTTTATAATCACTTAGTATCCACTTATAAAGATGCATCTCCTACATTGTTTTAATCAGCTCAAAAATATGAAAAAAAGAACAGCTCAGAAATGCCAAACATACATTTCTGCTACAATTAAATTATACAGTGACAATATCATTTAGACTGAGTTTTGGCTAACTTTGACTGTCTATAAATTTGTTTTCAAATGATTTTACCAGTAACATAAAAAATTTGACTATTAGTGAAATAATTGCTATGTTTATGTTTGCATAAAATGTAAATATCATAAATGGGGCCAGAAAGATTGTACAGTGGGTAAAACAATTGCCTTACATGTGACCCTTCCAGCCACTATATAGTCCCATGAACACCACCAGGAATGATCTCTAAGCACATATTGAGGAGTAAGCCTTGACCACCACCAGTATGCCTGTTAAATTACAAGAGTGAAAATTTCATGTGCTTGAAAGATAACTCAGAAGATTTTGCATACAGGAGGCCCAGTTTCTATCCCTGGCATTACATGTCCCCTGAGTATCTCTAGGAGAACCCTTGAGCACTAAGCTAGAAGTAGGTCCTGGCCACTGCTGGGTATGGCTCCACAAAATAAAAAGGAAACAAAATCTTTAAAGAAAATTCATCTTTTCAAATAAGCCCATTATCACATAAAAATAAAGCAATTATTTTCCCTAATCACTTATTCATTTTCTATAGGACTTAGTTTGACACGTATGTAGAAAGTAAACACACTAGAAACTACTATAAGGTGAACCATCTTAGAGAAAATCTTAGAAATTATAGTTTTTAAGATTGGTTTTATTCATTCCAGGTTATATTTGATTATGACCTAACCAGTCATCAAATTGACATAAAAATAAAAGCACAATATTACTTTTACCTGAAATAAAAATTCTAAAACCCACACTCAAACCAACTCTACGGATTGGAGAGATAATACAGGGTGTAAGGCGATTGTCTTGCATGTGGACAACCAATTTTCAATCCTCAGCATCCCATATGGCACCCCAAGCACTGTCAGAAGTGATTCCTGAGTGCAGAGCCAGGAGCATCGCTGGATGTGGTCTCGTAATCCCCAAATAAAACGAACAAAATCCAACTCTAAGTCTAGTTCTGGACTGCTTAAAAAATAAATAGGGTAGGAAGTTTGAAGGTGTTTAGGAAATTTGATGCATATATATATATATATATATATATAAAACACACACACACACATATATATATATATGTCACTGTAATTCCATTGCTCATCGATTTGTTCGAGCGGGCACCAGTAATGCCTCTCATTGAGAGATTTATTGTTACTGTTTTTGGCATATCCAATACGCACGGGTAGCTTGCCAGGCTCTGCGGTTTGGGCTCGATACTGTCGGTAACTTGCTGGGCTCTCCGAGAGGGGTGGAGAAATAGAACTCTGGTCGGCCACATGAAAGGCGAAAGCCCAACCACTGTGCTATTGCTCCAGCCCATATATATATATATATATATATATATATATATATAGCCTAAAGAACACCTTGGCATTTCCAACAGCCCTTTGCATGGCAGTTGGGGGCATTTAGGAATCTCCCTACTGATGAGGAGTTCCACACAGAGTACACAAATCACAGGCTCTCCATATTTCATTTTGACCAGGAATAACTACTACCACCTTTATATCGAATAACATTTAGTAAACTCAAACATCTACTGGGAGAGTCAAGTACCATGCTCCCAGGTAAGAGAAATACCACAGTTTGTAATGTCAATAGTCCTGATTGTCAAAAGGTGATTCTACGTACCAAATAAAGTCTTATTTATCCCCCACAAGATGAAATTAAAAAGTAATAAATCAATTAATTCCTTGTAAGAATTTATCTTTTGAAAGGATTTTAAAATATTTTAACAAGTATACTCTACTTTCATTAAATTATCTCAGTTCCTCCTAAAATTCTCCTCAGAATTTTAAATTTTATTTTGCTTAATCCCTCTCCTGTTTTCCCAATCTGTTTGTATGTGCTGGATGCTGCTGTTTATATCTGAAACTTCTCTTGACTTTTTGTTTGGGGTGTTTCTTATATCCTTACTGCCTCTAAGATGAATCAAGAAAAACAGCACACTTGGGGCAGACCATTTGTAAAAGTGACCTCGTTTAGAAATACCAATTAAATGGACTTCTTTTTTCCATAGTATTTTCTTTTTTTGGGGGGAGGTCACACTCAGCTATGCTCAGGGGGTACTTCTGGCTGTGCACTCAGGAATGATTCCTGCTGGTGCTCGGAGGACCATATATGATGCCTTAGATCAAACCTGGATTGGCCACGTGCAAAACTCACTGTACTATCACCCCAGCACCAGAAATGGTCACATTGGAAAGGGGGAAAGAAGTATATCTCATCTCTCTCACTTTTGTTATTTTAAAGGACATTTTACTTATTTATGTATTTATTGACAATACTACTCACTATGGTATTATGTATGCAGAATTCCAACACCATCACCTATCACTTTCCTTCCTCTCCAAAAGTCCCCAGAGCCCCTCCTTTGACCACCACCCCCCAGACTCAGTTCTGTGGATCAGCTCTCCCATTCTCTTGCCTATGACCCTGTGTTACTGCCCTGTGTTCTGTCTTTAAGTCCCACATTGAAAAAAAAGTATTCTGTATCTATCTCTTTCCTTCTGACTGACTTTATTCAGCATGATATCCTCTAGTATACTGTTTTGTTACAGAAAATTGCATTATTTCGCCCTGGCTTAGAGATACATAGTACTTCATCATATATATATATGATGTAATATGTATGTGTATATATATGTATGTATATACACATACATATATACACATATACACACAACTTCTTTGTTCATCTGAAGTTGGACATTTAAGTTGTTTTGATATCTTAGCTATTTTATTAAGCCCTGTAATGAACATATATATATATATACATATATATATATATGTGCACATGTTCTCTTGAATGAATGTTTCTGTGTTTGGGGGTATAAGCCAAGAAGTAGTATAACTGAGTAATATAAGGGTTCTAGTCCTCTCTTTCTGAGAACTCTCTCTATTGATTTCCATAGGGGTTTATCTGGACAACATTCCCACCAACAGTGATGGTTCCTGTTTCATCACAACCCTACAACACTGGCTATTTTTAGACTTTTTGATATATGCAATTCTCACTGACTTGAGGGGATACTCAATGTTATTTGCTTTGCATTTCCCTAATCATAAGTGACAATGAGTACTTTTCCATATGCCTACTGCCCATCTATAAATCTTCCGTGGAGAAGTGTTTGTTAATCTTCTTGACTTATTTTTTGAAATGTATTGTTGAAAGTTTTTGTTGCTGAGTTTTCTGAGTACCTTATAAATTTTGTATATTAGCCCTTTATCTTATGTATTGTGTTAAATATTTTCTCCCCTTAGTTGGTTTCCTTTTTATTACTGCTTGAGTTTATTTTTGTTATTGTTGTTTTGCTGTGCAGAAGCTTTTAACTTTGATGTAGTCACATTTTTAAAATTTTGTTGTCTTTGCCTCTGTGATCATCTTGTTAAAGAGTCCTCTACAGCCAATTTCCTAAAGAATTCTGCCTATGATTTCCTGGATATATTTTAGGGATCTCATTTAATCTCAAGATCTATTTAACTCACTTTGAATTCAATTTTGTGATTGGTTATGAAATAGAGTTCTAATGTTATTTATTTGACATGAAGCTATTTAGTTTTTTCTTGCACCATTTTTTGAAGAGACCGAAGTTTTCCAAAATTTTTATTTTATTTTGGGAACTGAAATTCTAGTTGGCAAAAACATAACACCAGTTAGCCTTATTTTTTATTATTATGTTGCTGTGCTGTTTCCCCCTTTTTTCTTTTGCGTTTTGAAATACTCCTAGCGATATTCAGACGTTACTCCTGGCTCTGCTCTCAGGGACCACTCCTGGCGGTGTTTAGGGAACTCTATAGGTTGGCAGCAGTCAAATTTAGGCCAGCTACATGCAAGGCAAGTGCCTTACCCACTGTATTATCTCTCCAGTCCCATTTTGCTCATTTTGGAAAAAATGTTTGCCAAATAACTATATCAGAATGACCTACCTTAACAGAAAGGAGAAGGAAAGAAAGGCAAAGTGAATCTCAGGGAACAGTTGAGTGACATTTCAGCTTTGACTTTTTATGGCAAATTTAATATGGTACATAACACATGTTAATTTTCAATAATGGGCACATAAAACATACAATATTATGGTGAAATGTTTTGTTAATTTAAAAATTATAATTTTTATGTTATTGAAGATGATTTTATAAGCCACTCTTTCCAGTTTCTTTTTTCAAGGTGTTCTGGGAAAATATTTGGTAGTTCAAACAATAACACAAAACTTTCCATGAGACATCACTGTACTTTGGCGCAAGAAGAAATACTTCAGATTTTTCATTTCATCATAAAGAACAATTAAAAGGATGTGCATTCAAAGGTAAAAATAAAATAATAATAAAAAATTTCCTCTTTATTTAAAGATATTCTTAAATAAAGTGATTTTACTTTTTTATTTTTGTTGTTTGTGGGTGAGTACAGTGAATACTGGTGTAGTTTATGCCATTGCTTTGTGAGTGCAAAGGCAATAGACATTTCCTCTATGGCTGTTTTTGAACCGTCAGCACAAGTATCAACACAGTAAAAAAAATGCATTATCTTAGTATTACTATAAAAATAGTTTTGAAACTAAAGACTATGTCTGAAGTGAAATTTTGTTGGGTACCCTATTCCAGGACCACATTTTGAGAACTGGTAGTCTAAATTATTTATTTTGTGTCCTTAAAAACAGAGAAGTTAGGTTTCACTTAAATACACACACACACACACACACACACACACACACACAGCCCCCATACACGCACATGTGCAGACATTGTTCCCGATGTTTTTTTTCCTCATGTCTTAAATATAAATGAAATAAAATATATCAGAAGACTCTAATAAAAAGCAGAAAATGTAAAGATATGAAGACTTAAAAACAGAAAAATAAAACAATAATTAAGCATATAACTAATATCCTAAAAGAGAAATAAAATATTGCAGCCAAGAAATAATATATGGGGTTGGAGCAATAGCACAGCAGGTAGGGCATTTGCCTTGCACACGGCCGACCCGGGTTCAATTCCCAGCATCCCATATGGTCCCCTGAGCACCGCCAGCGGTAATTCCTGAGTGCAGAGCCAGGAGTAATCCCTGTGCATCACCGGTGTGACCCAAAAAGCAAAATAATAATAATAATAAAGTATAAATACTATTAAAAGTACAATATAATAAAAAATTTTAAAAAATTCAATACAATGTTTTGGAGTAATAGTCCTGAGTGCAGAGCCAGGAATAACTTCCGAGTATCACCAGGTGTGATCCAACCTCCTCCCCCCAAAAAAAAAGAAATAGAAAAAAAGAAAAAAAGTATTCAATAACATGTTTTAAAGATAGGGAAATTATTGTAGGTCAAAGAACAAAAGAGTAAACAATAAGAAAAGTATGGAATTTGACAAATAGGTAAAAGAGAAAATATATATAAAGATGTTATCAATAATTAATCCAAAATATTTTTTAAGTCTCTTAAAGAACTGACTGTATAAGTTCCAAAACAGAATGCCAAAGGCCATTGCTGGGTAGGCCTTTAGGAAATAAAAAGTTCCTAAAGGTTTCCAAGGTGATTGTATGTATGAACAAGCCATGAAGTCTAAAGTCCTCAGCAAGAAATTTGAAAAATAGAATGAAGAATGTAAAAAAAGAAATCCACTAGGGAAACATTTCTTCTACAACAATATTCTATATGTAGTCAGTTAGTAGTAAACTATAGACCTTTTCAGGCCTGTAAGTGTTCAAATATATTGACCTCTTTTACTACTGTCTCAGAAAGACAGCAGGCTACATATAACACAGCAGTACATCAAAAAAGAAAACTCAAGATCCAGCCCAAGACAAGTGTCAGAAAGTCCAATTATGGCCTTGGGAAGTCCTTAGAGAATATGTAGCATCACCTAGAGAGGGGATAGTCTGGTTCAGAACAGGAGGAATGGAGACTCAGAGGAGAAGGCTCAAATCCAAATCAAACTGACAGTTTATCATGTGACTGTATTGAAGAGGATGTTCACAGATCATCCATTTCAAGATAGAAAAATCACATTTCAAGACAGAAAAATCAAACTTTAAAAATACATGGCTGGGGACCCAGAGGATGGCCTGGTGGCAAAAACTACTTTAAAAAGTATGGAAGTTTCCTTCTTATGCTAGGTGAAGAAGCAGCTCTGTTAGAGAAGGGGTCACCAAGCAAAGGGTGCTAGGAGGGTCCACTAGGGATGGGATATACAGGTTGAAAATAGACTATAGACCGAACATGATGCCTACTTAATACCTCTATAGCAAACCACAACACCCAAAAAGAGAGAGTGAACAAATGGGAATGCCCTGACACAGAGGCAGGGTGGGGTGAAGGGACAGGGTGGGGGTGGTGGGAGGGATGCTGGGACCATTAGTGGTGGAAAATGGGCACTGGTGGAGGGATGGGTACTTGATCATTATATGACTGAAACGTAAGAATGAAAACCTGTAAGTCTGTAACTTTGTCTCATGGTGATTCACTAATAAAAAAATAATAATAAAGTTATAGTAATAGAGAAAAAGGATGTATGGAGGTTTCTTTAACTAGTTGTCTGTTCTTGGGCACTTGGATTATTTGATTCTGGTGAGTGTGAACTGTGCTACAATAAACATACAAGTGCAAGCAAGTGCAGATGTCATTTCTACCGTGCATTTTTGCATGCCCTGGACATATTCCTAGAAGTGATATTTCCGGGTCATCTGAAAGCTCAATTTCTAGTTTTTTTGAGGAATGTCCATATCATGTTCCGAAAAGCCTGGACCAGTCGGCATTCCTACCAACAATGGATGAGAGCTCTCCCTGCATCTGGGCCAGCACTGGTTGTTCTTGTTCTTTTTGATTGGTGGTGGAAAATGTGCACTGGTGGAGGGATGAATGTTTGATCATCGTATGACTGAAACTCAATCATAAAAGTTTTGTAACTGTATCTCATGATAATTCAATTTAAAATATTAAAAAAAAAGGAAAAAGAAAATCACGGAAGTTACAACTCTGATCCCTGATGCTGCCTCCATGGGCAAAGCATGGTCCCAATACATGGGTATAAGCCCTGGTTGTAAAACAACAACAATAAGGGAGGGGGGGAAGGGAAAAACTGCTTGTATATACAAAGACTATGTATAAATACTTGAATATATTCTCATCTATTATATTTGTATAATGATTGCATCCAGTAAAAAGGAAGTGTGATTATAGCACTTCACATGGCTCAGTTATCAAGAAGTTATGTCACAATGTTGTATATGCCAATTATTTATTTAACCCAAATGTTACCTTGGGGAACAGAAACAGAATAGAACAGGGATCTTAGGAGATATGATTTTCCTGATACATTTTATGATACTGACATTAAAAATGTTTATTAGTTTGATAAAAATTTAAGAAATATTTCTATCAGATGGCTAGATGATACTCTATAAAATTTTAAGACCCAGTCATTTTTAAGCAAATGTTATAGTATTTCTTTCCTTTCAGTGTATAATACTGCTCTGAAAATACCTCTTCAGTATAAGGGTTTCCTTAGTGGTACGGACTCCTTGCGATAGCACAGCGAGTAGGGCTTTTGCCTTGCACTCTGCCAACCCAGGTTCGATTGCTCCATCCCTCTTGGAGAGCCCAGCAAGCTACCGAGAGTATCCAGCCTGCAAGGCAGAGCCTGGCAAGCTACCCGTGGCATATTGGATATGCCAAAAACAGTAAAAATTTTCACAATGGACATGTTATTGGTGCCCACTCCAGCAAAATGATGAACAATGGGATGACAGTGCTACAGTGCTATGGTCTTTTTAAGAACATCCAGTCAGCCAACTCAGATCTCTGTCTTTCTATGTAAGGCTCCTTGATAGGAAACAGTACCATGACTTGGAGGTGATCTGAAGAGCAGTCAAGGAAGCACATACTATCAAGGGTTCTTTTCAGTAAGTAACGTGTCAACCAGGTGAGCAGAGGGAGGTGAGAGGAAGCAAGAGCCCAGAGCACAGGTGAGGAGGGAAGGGAATCATCTTGAGGGTAGATATTAAGGTCGATCCCACCAGTCTTTTGCTTCTGATTCTATTTTCTATTAAGATCACAAAAATAGGATGCAAAAATACTGAGCCAAAGTGCCCTCCTAAGATTATATGTGGCTAGCCAAATTGCTGTGGCAAGTCAGTTTGAAGATGTGGAAAGGGTGAGACTCTCAAAGGTCAGGCTGAAGGCTTCACAGAGAATGAAAACCAGGGGCTGGAGTCATAGTACAGTGGGCAGGGCACTTGCCTTGCACACAGCCGACCGGGCTATGACTTTCTGGATCCCAAATGGGCCCCCAAGCCCCCTAGGAGTAACTTCTGAGCCAGGAGTAAACCTTGGGTAAGCTGTGTATGGTGTATGGCACACATACACACACAAAATTTAAAAAAAAAACATAAAAAATCAATTAGAGTAGTTTATGGCTTTGTGTGGGTACTTTGGATCAGGACCTAGTTGCCTATAACAAAGAGAGAGATAGAGAAAGAGGGGAGAGAGATAGAGACAGAGACAGGGACAGAGAGACTGAGCACTGCTTTTAGAGAACCTGATTCCCTGCTTCTCCCAAACATTATTGTCGCTACTTTGGGTTGCTTCTCAGTCCTGACCACTGGATCAGAAATGTAATAAGTGTAGGATGTTTGGAATCCATGGCATATGTGGTGGGATGCCGGTAAATATTTATCAAGTGAGTCCTAGGGTGGGGTGCCCTACTATTAGTGCTTGCCAGTCTTTATGGTGTAAATACTCCCCCATAACTTAAACTACAAATTGAATAAACAGTTAAGGAGAGATGTGTTTACTCACCTCTCCTACTCAGCTTGTTTCTCTCCCATCACGGAGTATGTGAAAGGAACAAGAAAAGTCAACTGAGAAAGATGAGGGTGGATCGATTTTGCTAAGTTTTAAACATTTAAAAGATGGGGATGCTCTTCCATGCCATTCTCTATTCCACAGCAAAAAGAAGATATCAAACGTTTTCCAGCAGGGACAGAAAATGCCCTGATTTGAAATTTCTGAAAAAGTCTCCTTGTTAATCACCACTGGATCCAAACTCATTTGTTTCTTTTCCTTTCAAACTTTAACCAAAGCTTAGCCACATCTCCAACTTTGAAAGAGGTCAAGTGAAAAGTTACTCTCACAATCCTGAAGACATCTTCCTGGTTTTATCTTTTTGGGGAGTTGGGAGTGGGGGTGGGGGCCCAAGGTTAACTCCTGGCTCTGAACTCAGTGATCATTCTTGATAGGTGATCACTCTGGCTCCAGGGGGCTTATGGAGTGCCGTGGATAGCAACACAAACATGCTACCAACTGTACTATCACTCAGGACCCCAGAAAACTTCCTATAAAACACTTCAACTTTAAGAGTTGGGAAATAATAAACAGGAAAAAAATGGGGTGGGAGTGAGGTGGGGTGGGCTACACCAGGCATTTCTGAGGGAGAAATCATGACTGAGCTTAGGGATCACTTTTGGCAGGCTCACAGGATCACAAGGTGTGCTGGAGATCCAACGTGGGTCAGTCATGTACAAGGCAAGTGCAATAGTACGTGCAGTACTCTTGCTCTGGCTCCTAGAACTATGTATAAAAATACAAATGTTCAATATTAACATTCAAAGTTTTATGGTTAAAAAAAATCAAAGTTTTATGGTTACTGACAATAAAGCATCTTTAAGTATTATTTCATATACTGCATTGAGAAATATTTAAAATAAGGGTTGTAATGAATGCTAGCAAACTTATGAGATTTCTCATGCACTTTTATTTTTTTTTTTGCTTTTTGAGTCACACCTGCCGATGAACAGGGGCTACTCCTGGCTTTGCACTCAGGAATTACCCCTGGCAGACCCATATGGGATGCTGGGAATCGAACATTGAACCTGGGTTGGCCTCGTGCAAGGCAAATACCCTACCTGCTGTGCTATTGCTCCAGCCCCTCTCATGCACTATTGACAGAAGTGGAAATTATACAAATTTCTAGAGTATTATTTAGCAATATAAATGTATATAATATATCAGAGAAGTTACATAACTTTATCTCAAGATTTATACTTCTTGAAATTGCCCTAAGAAAATAATTCCATAAATCCTTAAGGCTATTCATTGCAGCATTGTTTTCAAGGACAGAAGAGATTATATACAGCCTATAAAAATGGATGAGTTATTCAATTATGTATACCACATCCAGATTATTGCATTATAATAAAAACATAATCTAGTTATATTTACTTTGTTTATAAATTAAAGCTTTAAAATTCTAAGTAATATAAGTAAAATATTCGATGGGGGGGGCTGAGCGATAGCACAGCAGGTAGGGCATTTGCCTTGCATGCGGCCAACCCAGGTTCGATTCCCAGCATCCCATATGGTGAGCACCAACAGGAGTGATTCCTGAGTGCAGAGCCAGGAGTAACCCCTGTGCATTGCCAGGTGTGACGCAAAAAGAAAAAAAAATCCGATTTGGGCTGGAGCTATCATATAGATGTTAAAGTTTTTGACTTGTATGAAGCAGACCCAGGTTTGATCCCCAGGTTTGTACCCAGAGCCCTGCCAGGAGTGATCCCTGAGTGCAAATCCAGAAGTAAGCCTGGAGCATTATTGGATATGACCCAACCCAATCAGATCATAAGATATATATTCATATATATACACACACAAATATACATTATGAAAGTAAAATAAAATAACTATTGAGTATGAAAATGAGTATAATTAAGGACAATTTTAATTGTATATTTTTTAAATGAATATAAATCAATTGTACATACTTATATGTATTATCGTCTCATCTTTAATCAATGGTCAATGTTAATAGCCATGTAAAGATTTTCTACCTGCCACAGCACTACTATATTTGTATTATTTAGTTAATAACAGAATAGGCAGGACTTAATAACAGAAAAACAAAAAAATATTCTAAAGGCTATATAAATGAAAATTTAATGCAATAGCTTTTTTTAAACAGGTTCAGACTTGGGCCCTAATGACTGTTACATGGATTTCATTCCTTTGAGTTATATATCTGACCTTGCAATGGATTCTTGCCCCAATGAGCTGGGTACTATTATTCTCATTTTACTGATGAGAGAACAGAAATACAAAGTGTAAGCAATTTTACAAGGTCATAGAGGTGGTGGTAATTAGTAAAGCTGACAGTTAATCCCAGGCAAATGACTTCAGTATTGACACTATTTGTGTTCGGGGAGAGGCCCCACACCTGGAAGTGCTCAGGGCTTACGAATGGCTCACTCCAGCCCTGTGTTAACTAACACTCTTAACACCATTGTTTTACTGACTCATGTTTCAACTTGCTAAATTTATTTATTATTGGTGGAAATGTAAACAGATACAGGCTCACTGGGAATTTCTTTTTAAAATTTCTGGAGATTTCTTTAAACAAAGTTTAAAATAGTGCTACCAAGGTGATCCAGCAATTTCACTCTAAGATATCTATCATAAGGACACAAAAAATACAAATTAGATTAGATTTGTGAACACCCATGTTCATTGGCATGATATTTACAATAGCGAAGATCTGGAATCTTAAGGCCTGAGGGCAGAAGATTAAACTTTAAAAGCTGTGCCAAACACAACAAAATGCTATAAGAATGATGAAATCTTTTTTTTTTTTGGCACCCTGGATAGAAACAAAAGGTTTTGTGCTAAGCAAAATATATCAAAAAGAGGAAAAAACATTTATCCCAAAACACATTGAGGGCCAAAACGATAGTATAGCTGGTAGGGCATTTGCCTTGCACGCGGCTAACCTGGGTTCAATTCCCAGCATTCTATATGGTCCCTGAGCACCGCT
Organism: Sorex araneus; assembly: GCF_027595985.1. Classification (NCBI taxonomy): domain Eukaryota; kingdom Metazoa; phylum Chordata; class Mammalia; order Eulipotyphla; family Soricidae; genus Sorex; species Sorex araneus. Next base: position 296,994,995 of record NC_073303.1, read on the forward strand.
AGAAGTAACTCCTGAGTGCAGAGCCAGGAATAACCCCTGAGTATCATCAAGTGTGACCCAAAAAGCCAAGCACAGAAAATAAACCAACCTCCCAACACACTGAGTGAATTATCTCACTTATACTAGTATATAAAGGAACAAAGCAAGGGAATAGACAATGCTCAGTGAAAAACTTCTAGACTGACAACAGAATTTAGGTTGCGTAAGGCCGGAGTGTGTGTGAATAGGAGAACCCATACAGGTGGTAGGTGGTAAGATGCACTGGCACTTTGGAAGTGGGTATGGTATGGAGACATTGTATGGTATGGAGACAATCCCTAAAATATAGAGACTGAAGATATAATAAGATAGAGAAGATATAGTTAGGGCACTTGCTTTACGTGACACCAGCCCTGGTTCAATCTCTGGTCCTACATATAGTCCTTCAATCACTCTCAGGAGTGATTTCTGAACACAAACCAAGAGTACTTATAGTTGTAGTGGAAACAGTCCCCCCCCAAAAAAAAACCTCCAACAAAACAAATATATAGGCATTTACACTCTTAGAAAATAATGTTACTCCAATAAATTAAAAATATAGGGCTTGTAAGATAGTACAGTAAAAATGATATACGCAGCCAATGCAGGCTAAGGTGTATGTGGCCAACCCAGGTTCGATTCCTGGAACCATAAATTGATCCCTGAGCAACACCAGGAATGATCCATGGCAAAGAGCTAGAGCCAGGAGTGATCCCTGAGTACCACCAGCCGTGGCCCAAAAATCAGTATATTTTATTACACGATTTATGTAAAACCTCTATGTAAGGTGTAACTCACTGTTTTATTTTATTACCTGAAAAGTTAAGTAAACTTTGAGTTTAACCGAAATCATTCGTGAAAGAAGTTTTAATGCTGATACATAATTAGAGTCAATAGTGTTATTAAAAATAATAAAAATAACACAATTACCATTTTGTATAACACAACTATCATTTGGATAGCACTGTAGCACTGTCTGTAGCACTGTCGTCCTGTTCATCGATTTGCTTGAGCAGGCACCAGTTACATCTCCATTGTGAGACTTGTTGTTACTGTTTTTGGCATATTGAATATGCCATGGGGAGCTTACCAGGCTCTGCCCTGTGGGCAGGATACTCTCAGTAGCTTGCCAGGCTCTCTGAGTGGGACAGAGGAATTGAACCTGGGTCGGCCACATGTAAGGCAAATGCCCTACCTACTGTGCTATGGCTCCAGCACACATAATTTTGGATAGAACTTAACACTCCAACTATCAAGATCAATTTCATTCCATTTTTCTTTCTCTTCTATTTTTGGGGGTGAGTGGGTGGGTATGGGTGGTTTGTGCCATTCTTGCTATACTCAGGGATTACTCCTAGCTCTGCGCTCAGGAATTACTCCTGGCGGTGCTCTAGGGACTATATAGAGTTCGAGAGATCCAACCTGGGTCGGCTGCATGTAAGGCCCAACCTGTTGTACTATCTCTCCAGCTTCCGTTCCATTTATTTCTCACTTTGTTCCAATGTTTATTCTTTGGTTGATTTCAACTATTCTCTAATATATCATATTTCTTCCATATGTAATATGATACCCATATCTCAGTTCATGCAGTTAGCTTCAATGAAATAAGGTGACTAAATTTATTCAGATCACTTGACTTTAAAAACCTAACTCGGGTTTTCTTTCCAATTTCTACTACATTAAATTGTTAAATACATGAGATAATTAATAAGTATAATTTTTAGTCTTCTACTATCACAAAATAAGTTCTGCGATAGAAGGCAAACATATTAAATTTCCTCCCCAACGTGAACCCTTTTTTGGTCACCTCTAATCCCCAAAAGATATAATTTAGTATTTAAATCATATTGCTTCATTTCTGTACTTATTGTAATATACCCATAAAAATAAATATTCTCAATTTATATGTTTCTCAAAGTTCTTTTTTAGAAGGAAGGAATAAATCATAATATTCCAATCAGGAGAGGCCTGACATGCAACTACAAACCCAAACAAGCACACAGGATATGTAACTATTTTTAACATAATATTAATTATTAAATACCACAAAATTAGAAGTATTGTATTATCAATAGTTATAGATATTTATTGTGTCTCTTTTGTGTCAGGCATATATAATACCTTAAGGAAATTACATTTTGCTCATACCCTAATATTAATAGAAATAATTGTTCCTGTGAAAATGGCAGATCAGAACTATAAGAACTTAGCTCATAGAACCCAAAATCTAACTCAGTGTGGTCTGACTCCAAAACATACTAATTTTCTGTGGTTTATTTCCCGTCTTCTCATGCCTTCATAAAAGATTGAGATTTTCAACCTGTTTAAATATATCAATGGTTTAATGGATAAGAAATATAAAATATTACATATTAATTGTGTCATATGTCCCTAGATACAATTTAGAAACTTTCTAAATTATTAAGCAAATGATATTCTGTTTCTCCACAAATGATTAGTTTGTTTTAAGGAGATCATTCATTAAAGGTAGTGCTAAATTCTAGGTTTTGACACTATGCATTTCCAGGTATCTACTATAATTACAGAGAACACCAAAGATTCCAAAGACCTAAGTTGCTTCACTATCTAGGGCTGGGTAAAAGTTAAAAAGTTGACTTTTTAAGAAAAACCGTATATGTATGTATATAGGTATGGATGGATGGAGAAGATACTGAAACCATAAATAATGTAAATTTATTAATCTCTAGTCTTTGTTCTGTATATGTGTGATAATCTTTATCCTATCCAGCTATTTCAGCCTAAGGCAATGAATTTTAAATAGCAACAGAATCCTCAGAAGAAAACTTCTAGACGTTTAGCCAACAGAAAATTTTCTTTGATTCCTTCACTGGGTATGTAAAAACTTCCATGATGTGTGCATGTGTACCGCCCCCCTACCTCCCATTTTGTTTTGCACCATACTGTGAGTTCTGTGAGTTATTCCTGGAGCATTCACTTGCGCTGTGCCAAACTGAGCAACTACATGAAGAGTCTCCAAAGCTTTGGATATAGGAGAGAACCTGGAACATTGGCAGAAGGAAGCTGACACGGGTGGTGGAATCAGTGCTGCAATATTATATGTCTAAATCTCAGCTATGAATAACTTTGTGAATCACAGTGATTTAATAAAATATGTGTTGGCTGGGAAAAAAACTAATCTCTTGTAACCATCAAAACCCTCAAACAGATAAAATCTGACACAATAACCATTTCCAATGTTTAATTTGAGGTTAGCACAAAATTGGATTTCACACAAGACAATACTAATTTCTTCATTCTATTAGTATTTTAACTCTTAGGAAGTGATTTCCACTACTGTTAAAGGGCTGCTCAGGGGTCACTCCTGGCAGTGGTCAGGAGACTCTGTGGTGCCTGTGATCACTATAGGTTGTCTGCCTGTAAGGCAAGACCTTAACTCCGCTACAATCTCTGTAGTCATAGTAGTCATAGTACTGTATTTGATGCAACAACTGCTTAATGTGAATTAAACATTTTAAGAAAAAGTAGCTGTTTTTGAAATGTGGATGTTCTATGAAATGTTCTATGAAATACTAACTTTTCCAAAGTTATCTTTTAACTTAAAAAAGTCCCTGATCCATAGTTTTTATTATCTCGATCAATTTTATCATGAATATGGTAATATTAACTATATTTCTATAGTCATAATAGGAGAACATGCAATTTAGCTTTATACAGCTAAAATTCATTAGAGATTGACATTTTAAGACTTAAAATCTTCGCTGAAAAATAACCTTTGTAAAAATCCAAATGTCTTCCCTCCCCCTTCAACAAATGTTGGCTTTTGTTATTTTATTTTTTTTATAAGCTGCATATTGAATTTCCCAGGCTGTGTTTCTGAACAGCAATCTACTGAAAAAAGTGCAATTATTTTTTTTTCACTCAAACATGCATTTGAGAGAAATGAGTAGATCAGATAAAGAGCTGAGATGCTATTCAACTCAACCTTGAGTCACTCTCTGTCTCTTTAAAAAAAAAAAAGGGTGGCAAAATCAATACAAACCAATAATAACTTCACATTTGTGGAAGCAACATGAATGGCTCTCCAAAATATTGAGACACATCCAAGTACATTTTCGTAGAGCTGATATTTATCAGAAGTCATTTGCCCTCAAGCAGATGCTCCCTTTCATTGTGCTCCTGTCACAAATGACTAAGATTTATGACAGACAATTACAGCATCTGCAGTTAGCAGCCTTATAATCAGCACCATTATTTAACGATTGGTGCAATAAACTGACTCCTGTTACTGTTTATCAGATATCAGTCAGTTCTGGCCATTTTCTTCAGCTCCCAAATCACAGTATGGTGCAGCCACTGCCTTTTAATGGCTAGGCAGAAGCAAGAGCATTTTCACATTTTTTACAGACTGCTGAAGGAAAGAAAAAAGCAACCAATTACATGTATGTATGGTGCCCTCTCATTTGAAATGCCCGTGTATGTAACTATCTCAATACAGTACCAAACCTTATACAGGGAGGGGGAAAAAAGCTTTGATTGTGGAGGAGGGTTTTACACACACATATATCTGTTAAATGATAAAAAAAAATCAGTCATTTTCTTGCCTTAATTAAAAATAAGTCTTGTGTTTAAGTTAACATGCTTTTTTCTGAGTATAAAGTATTACTCTAATACCTCTTCTATTTACCGATACTGTTTCAGCTTGCCTTACACCACTAGAGAAGCAACTATTGTCTCTCAAAAATATTTTTCAAGTAGCAGGATTTTTCACTGCAACACTGTGAGGTTTTATTCATGGGGAAGTGTTATGGACACAACAGAATTATTGATCAAATGTGTTTGTATGTATGTATAAGAGGCCATGAGTATGTTTTAATACTCATTTATTTTAAAATATAGTTATTATTTAATGTCTTTATATAAGAAACACTGTATATTTATGAATCAAAGCTGGGTGGCAGGGAACAATTCAAAAGCTATTTAAAAGATAAGACTTCAGTATAATGTGGGAAATGACATATAGATGTGAATTTGCTGTCGAAATGGAAAGCTCTAGAAGTCCTCTAGATATCCAAATGTATAATGCTAGCTAAATTATTTACAATAAAAAGCTTACTCTGGGTCTGGAAAGATATTACAGAAGGTAGGGCTTGATCCCTGGTAGCCCAAAGGGTCTGCTGAGCTTGCCAAAGGTGATCCCTGAGTACAGAGTCAGGAGTAATCTCTGGGCACTGTCAGATGTGCCTACTCTTTCATTTTTTTTTAATTGAAAAAAATCCAAGTATACTGATTTGCAAGCAAGATCCCTTCCTATGGAGTTTATTCTAGAGGCATCAGCAGGTCTTCAGATGTTAAACAGAAGCAGTTCATTTGCTCAACAGTCCCAAACCTATATTGGCTGTTCTGTACTCTGTCTTTCCACAGAGCACTTCACACCCTGGGTCAAGGAAACAAATGTTTTCCTGAACTTGCTGAACACCTTACCTCCTATGTCAAAAACTGGGTTTGGAGACAGAAGAACTATTCAGTCATCCAAGTCCTTCTGTTATTTACTCATTGGTACCATGTGTCAAGTCATGTTATTAACTTTTAAACAACACCATAATGTGCTTTTCTTTTTTTTAAAAAAAAATAAATCACCTTGAGATATACAGTTACAAAATTGTTCATGTTTGGGTTTCAGTCATATAATGTTCCAACACCCTTCCTTCACCAGTGTATATTTCCCACCAAAAATTTCCCCAGTTTCCCCCCTTCTACCTCCCATCCCCAGTCTGCCTCTCTGGCATGCACTTTTCTGGGTTCTCTCTCTCTCTCTCTCTCTCTCTCTCTCTCTCTCTCTCTCTCTCTCTCTCTCTCTCTCTCTCTCTCTCTCTCTCTCTGTCTCTTCCTCTGTCTTTACTTTTGGTCATTATGGTTTGCAATACAAGTAATGAAAGGTTATCATATGTGTTTCTTTACCTACTTTCAGCACTTAATTCTTGTACAAAATAATCATTTCAAACCATCATTGTCATAGTAGACCCAATCCTCCCCCACTTGAGGTTTTGTTGCTCTGTTGTTTTTTTTGGGGGGGGTTACACCCAGCGATGCTCAGGGGTTACTCCTGGCTTTGCACTCAGGAATTACTCCTGGCGGTGCTTGGGGGACCATATAGGATACCGGGGATTGAACCCGGGTCGGCCTCTTGCAAGGCAAACACCCTACCTGCTGTGCTATCGCTCTGGCCCCCTTGCTCTGTTTTTTTTTTTTTTAAAAAAAACATTTTTATTCCACTGCTTTAGCAGCATCAAATAATTTCCAGAATCTTTAAAATCAAGGAAAAAGGAACATCAGCCTTCCTTTGCTGATGATTTATAAAAATACATAATTCACAGGTAGGTCTCTCATTCCATTTTAATTTTTAGTTATTGGCCATATCCAGCAGTATCAGGGCTTACTTTTGGCTTGTGTTCAGGGGTCACTCCTGGAGGGGCTCAGAGGACCATAGTAGTGCCAAGGTTTGGGCAGTATGCCAGGTAAGTGCCTTATTCCCGAAACTGTGTCTCTAGTTCTTCTCTCTCAATTTTTGTTAGGTTGGCCATTCACTTTGGATATATCAAGGAAGTTAGTTTATCTTCTATCTATGCACTGTCCTTTGCAGGAGTAAAAAGGAAAGATCACCTAGACTACAGCAAGTAGCCTCTAGAAGACAATAACCAAGCCACCAGCACTGTGGGCTGTTAGCAGGTTCCTGAAAAGCCCATCTGAGTCAACAGTCTCACTTCACAGGCAGACAACATTTCAGGATCACGCCTCAACACCACGCCCCTGGAACATAGCTGATGGCCAATAATGAGTAAAGTAGATCTGACTGATTCTTGGGGGAGAGGGTGGGGAGTCACAAGAGAACATTTTTTTAGGTCTCATTTATTAAGTCAGAGGAGGGGGAATTGGGTCAGAGGAGGAGGAAAGAAACACCCCTTTCCCAAAGTAATCATTGTCAATATATCAATATTTGGGTGCTGAGGGCTGAGTTCCACATGACACAGGAGTTAAAGGCAAGATCTTAATCAGATCTGAACTTGAATGGGCTTGAATGGGCTCAAGTTGGGTAAGATTGTGCTTGAGGTATGTACTTCCAATGACCCACACTGACATGGTGAGGGTGATAATGAGAATGCACACATGGAACAATTGGTCCAGTACAGGGGCACAAAACACTCTGTATACAAAGTGTTCATTGTTGATACCTTATTGCTATTTATATAGGACATTCCAGGCTGAATTCTCTTACAAATAGAAATTTGGACTTTAAGTTAATTAATAGTTATCACTGACATTTAATTGTTCTACATTGGCTAGGTTTGGTTTCATTATGAATAAAGTATATTGGTAGAACATAGAGAAAACATGACAATATATCAAAGCACATGATCTCACATTTTCATCACTGTCATCCCGTTGCTCATCGACTTGCTTGAGCAGGCACCAGTAAGGTCTCCATCGTGAGACTTGTTACTGTTTTTTGGCATATTGAATATGCCACGGGTAGCTTGTCAGTCTCTGCTGTGGGGGCGGGATACTCTCGGTAGCTTGTGGGGCTCTCCAAGAGGGATGGAGGAATTGAACCTCGGTCAGCCGCATGCAAGGCAAACGCCCTACCCGTTGGCTATCGATCCAGCCCCCTCACGTTTTCATGTAAAAATATTCCTCTGAATCATTTTGGACAGTCAATAGAGATAATTCTGTCTTTTCTCTTCCAAAGAGTAGAGTTTTAGCATTTAATACCTCATCATCTTTCATTTTTGCTAGTTTTCACAAAAAGAAGATTACATTACCAGTGTTTCCTCTCTAGAAACAGTGCTGAGCAAAATTAGGTGAAAAGGTAGTGATAAAAGAAAGGTAGTCAAGAATTCCACTCATTCCTTGATGCACTCATGACATTACTTCAAAATAAAATGCAGGGGCCGGAGCGATAGCACAGCGGGTAGGGTGTTTGCCTTGCACGCGGCCAACCTGGGTTCGATCCCCGGCATCCCATATGGTCCCCCAAGCACCACCAGGAGTAATTCCTGAGTGCAAAGCCAGGAGTAACCCCTGAGCATCGCTGAGTGTGACCCAAAAAGCAAAACAAAAATAAACAAACAAACAAACAAATAAATAAATAAAATGCAGAACAGAGAGAGAGAGAGAAAAGGATTTGAACATTCTGAGTTCTAGTCCTGGTCCAAATGTAATAGCTGTGTGATTTTTGAATAAGTAACTTAATTTCTCTGAGTTTTAGTTTTCTTCTATACCAAAAATTATCAGTATTATTTATGAATTATATAAATATAATATCAGTATTATTTATGAATTTGATTACTCAGAAGATATAATGTGATTAAAATAAGTATCTATAAAAATGTTTTTTCATCTATCCCCTGAATATTGCCAGGAGTTATCCCTCATCCAGGAGTAGGATCTGAGTACCGTTAGGTGTGGTCCAAGTCCTCACTCCAAACTACCTAAAATGAAAGAAAATGAAGTTTCTATAAAGTGCTAACCAATCTGTATCATCACTGTGTTGTCAGAGAAAGTGTGAATGTGAAATAAGTATGTTGATCTATCCTAGGAATATGTTTCGTATCAGAAAGTATCAGACTTAGAAGGAAATTTTATGGAAAAACTTTAAAGTTACATGCAATATGTAAAATTTTTGTGAAACAAAGCTTTCTATTTTTAAAAATGAGCCTAAGAATCAATGATATCAATTCCGTTTTACAACAGATAGTTGCCAAATATCAGTCTTTGCAGTACTAGTGGTTTATTACTCCTGGATTGAAAGATGCCAATTTTTCCATACATTACTAAATAAACATAAGTGGGATCTTTATGAAATACATTTTAAAATCTCATCTTTGATTTTTAAGACCACATGTAAAATAGTTAACAGAGCAGCTAGCAATGTAAGCAAGGTAACCTTAAAAGCCTTTAAGCCTCTTCTAAAATAAGAGTATGCTGAGTATGAAAGTTCACCAAGAACAAACACTTTACATTGTGAAAGGAGCCTCATTTCATAAAAGATTTTTTACTACACTTGAGATTTACAAAAATTTATATTCATTCCAAAGAGAAAAAAGTATAATTTAGAAGGTCCCCTGGGTCACACAGCTGCAGTGAGCTAGAATTCATGCCATTTCCCTAGTTTCTTGCTGCTACTCTCACTAGACATGATCCTTTTTTCCATGGTCCCATTAAGCAGACTTGGATCGAAAAACCAGTTTTTTAAAAAGTTCTGTCCTTGTCACTAGTAGGGTGAAAGCCCAACTATGCTGTCAGTTGGCTAGATATAAAATTGAGCACATGCCCATGAAAGTGTGATTATGGATCACCATTTTGTTTTCCAAGCCTCTGCTTCCTAGTATGTACAAAAGAGAAAATTCTGACTTCATGTAGCTATTATATATTGTATATATAATGGCTGTATAATATATATTAAGTATATAATTTATATATACTTAAAATTTGCAAATAGGTTAAATTTGGAGTTTAATTTAATTTAACTTAATTTTAGTTTTGGGCCACATTTAATTTTTAAACACATTTTGATAAAGAAAATTTGGGGCTCACACTTAGCTCTACTCAGAACTTACTACTGGCTCTGTGCTTAAGAACCACTCCTCTCAGTACTCAGGGAAGCATAAGTAAGCCAGGTGTATTTAATTTTAATTCATCATCATCATCATCATCATCATCATCATCATCATCATCATCATCATGCCATTGATCATCGATTTTCTCAAGCAGTCTCAATAATGTCTCCATTTGTCCTAGCCCTGAGATTTTAGAAGCCTCTCTTTACTCGTCCTTCCCAATGGTGCCGCATTGGAGCCTAGAGCCTGGCAAACTCCCCGAGGCGTATTCATATGCCAAAACCAGTAACAATGATGGGTCTCATTCCCCTGACCCTGAAAGAGCATCTAATGCAGTAATTATAATTAAATTAAAAGTTTAATTAGAAATTAAATTTAAAGTTCACTCTTTCTAATGGTCTTTTCGCAGTTTGACATATAGTTAATACTCAATAAATATTAATCATTAATAAAAATGTCTTTTAAATAGGGACCAGGAACTTTGCTCTCAGATACAGTGCTTGCTTTCCATGTATAAGGCCCTGATTTTAATTCCTCTGCCACCCTCCAATTCCCAATGGAGCTAAAACACATACTGTTCAAGACAGGCTTTGATATTAATGAAACAGCACATTTTGGAACTTTGTATCTGGAAACTTCTATGTCACATTTAAGAATAATTGTACTGTCTTATTGCTATTAGAAGCAGCTTGCCTAAGACATTTTAGTCTTATTGATTCAATACAATTTCTATTTGACTCAATACAATTTTTCTTCTTCAGTCTATGTGATTAGCTTGATCCCGATATTTCAATTTTTCAAGATGTCGACTGTACTATTTTCTAAAGTACAGAATATGTAAGAGAATCTGGATTTCCCTCCACGCCACTGACATTTAAACTAAATCTCACTGTCTAGGAAAGTCCAACAACCTGGAAGACAGTAAGAGGACAAGTCAGGTACAAGCACTTGGCACGGAGGACAGTGGAAAGATCAAGAACTGCCCGACAACTCAAGAGGATGTAAGGCAAAACTCTTTTCTGCTTAGCAATGCTTCTGAATTCCAAAACTCACAGGGAATTCTTCCTAAATACACACATTGTCCTGGAAAAGGCATCTCCGACTGCTGAGAGGACCTCTGCCAGCGTGAGAAGGTGGGGTAAGCCCACAGCATCCCTCCAGCTCTTAGCCTAACCCTGGCCCTTGCTCATGCTCTTTGGCTTTCCAGTTTTCTGGATGTCAAACCCTTGGTTTCAACTTTTAATGGAATTGACTTTCTGCTTCTTTTCCCCCACTTTTTTTTTTTAAAAAAAGAGTTTAAATTTTATTTTGCGTGTTAAATAAAAGCCTTTTCTAGGGCAGCTGACTGGTTGCCTAGCAATAATGCTCAGTTCCTTGAGGGCAGAAGTGTAGGAATTCTCTTTTGCATGGACTATCAGCAAAATCTTGAGAGTGAATTTTGTAAAAGCAAGGTTCTGAGATGTTTATAAACTTAAAACTTGCCATCTATTCCCATTTTATTTTAAAGAAATACTAAGTATTTATTTAAGTTTATAATTGCATATTCTTTTATTTACAGAATTTCCTTCTAATTATATATGCTTTTAGTGTGTTCCTGAGTTGGGGAGACAGACAGAAATACAGGCAAAGCAGTATGTGCAATTCTAAGGGAGGGAGACCTTGCTTAGAGACACAACTCTCTCTTTCTTCCAAGAAAGCTAGACGTATCATATAGATGAATAATTCAGTAAATTACATAGCTAATCTGGCATGCAAGGTATAGCTTTAAGGGAAGGAAGATTAGCTGTTCAGGCATGGTCCACTGATGAATAAGGGAACTATATATGGTGACCAATTTTGAATCATCTGTACTTGCTTGAACTTAGAGGAGCAGTTCCTGAGATCTACTTCCTAGATGGAAAATTGTCTGCATATCTGAAAGGTTAACACTGGTTAGTGTTAAGAGCATAAAATCTAAAACTTCATGAACTGGGGTTGAATCCCGACTAGGCCACCAACCAGCTGTGAAATGAAGACTCTTTCTTGTACTCTTTTTGTCTTAGTTTCAAAATCTGCAAAATTTGATAATACTGGCATCTGCCATCTGTACTTGTAGAGAAAATTAAGTAGAGTCAGGTATGTAGAACATTTCTAAGTATCTAGCATGCGGCCCAAAACACGTGAATTCTTTTCATCCTTCCTCAAGTCTCTTGCCCCAAAGATCACTGCTACATCTCCAACTATGCTCTGATTTTCTCACTTCCATGTTTTGTTTTGCTTTATTTTTTTAAAGTAATGGTTTCTGACTTAAATTCAATATAGTTTATAGAAAATTTAGGGGGAAATTCAAAATATTATAAAACAGAAAATTAAGGTAATTTAAATCTCTCTATGGCATATTTACTACAACTTCAGATATTTATGTTTTACATGGGTCAGACACTTCAGTGTTCTCTCTGCCCAGCTTCACATTTCTATTCAGTTTATTTTAAAATGAGATTGAGCTATCACTTTTGCCATGCACTCAATTCAGTTACTAAGGTTAGTTCTGCTCTTAAATAAAGTTCAACTTCCTTACTTATAATTTAACTATATTAACAAAAATCCTAAAGGTGATAATAACAGTTTAATTTTTCTATGTAGCATACAAGTTATTTTCAGAACATAGCGGAAACCTGCACACTGGAGAAGCACCAACATTTTCAGTTTACTGAAGTTTATAGAAACCACAAATGATGCGTAAGGGAAGTTAAAATATTTTGACTAAATCAAAGAGCTGGAGACTCACATCCTGCTAAGCTCCAAGTGGTACTTTGAACCTTGAAATTTGCATGGCTGTTCTTTTGTTCATTTGTTTCCTCACCCTGAGGTGCTCAGGGTTTATTCCTAGGTCTATGCTTACATATCACCCCAAGGGTGTGCAATGCTTGGAGACCATTTACAGTGTCAGGGATCAAACTCAGGACAGTCCTCTGAAAGGCAAGTGCTCTATCTGCTGTATTATCTTTCTGACCCTTTTCCATTCTTTTCTAACATCTGCAATGTATTTTTCCATTTTAAAGTTTCTTTCCACTGTAAAACCTCCCTCGGCTCCTATTTCCAATCAAAAGAGTATCCCAAATCTATTCTCAAATCTCACTTCTCAGATATGCCATCCCGGTGAACTCTGGGAAAACCCTTTCAGATAGTCTGGGAGACAGAAATGAAGGGCTAGCAATTCTCTCCCAAGGAAACCATCTGGACTCCTTTCCAATATGAAATTTAAAAGTTAAATAACAATGTACTATCATATTCTCTCTTTGTACAATAGAGAAAAAAGTCAACTAAGGTTAGGAAGGGCTTGTTAATTCTTGCTAATTCTGAGAAAACTATTGCATGTTTTGGTGAAAAGCAAAACACTTTGATAATTTACTTTGAATTAATTTTCTTACAATGATTTTTCTAATAGGGGCCTGAAGAGATAGTGGGTAGGGTGCTGGTCTTGTAATCTGGGTTTCCAGGACCCCTTATGATCCCCTGAGCACTGCTAGGAGTGGTCCCTAAGTACAGAGCCAGAGTAAGCTCTGAGCACAGCTTGGTAGGACCCCCAATAAAAATTAAATAAAATAATGGGCTGTTGATCACAATAAATATCTATTATACTCAGAAATGAAAGAAACAGAAGAGGAAGGAGAATTGAGTGAATTATTCAACCACTTTTCCTCATTAATACTAGAATATTCTCAGCCAGATTAATAAGCAATTACATCCCCCATGAACTGAGGTGCCCAAGAGAATAGTCATCATAATGCATTTTTTAAATTAACCCTATAGTCTCCGAACTGGAGTTAATTTGAGGATGATAAAGGAAAAGAACTTGGAAAGACTTTACAGATTGACTTTCTTTTTTCTTTTCTTTTCTTTCTTCTTTTACTTTCTTGAGCTCTAAATAATACTTAGAACGATGGAGGGAAAGTACAAGGAGTAAGTTAAATCCAAAGAATTAAATGAAGCCCAAGTTGCTGTTGGAGTGCTGCAAAATGCTTGGAGCAGGATACATCAAATTTCAGAAAAGTAATGTGGCAAAATATCAGTTTGTAATGTCTTCAGGGAATTCCTTCCTCTCCTAAGCAAAGTTCTGCAATTTTACCTCATTTTACCTAGGAAGAAGATTGTCAGAACATTTTTTTGCTGACAGTTAAAGCAGTTTTATCTACTGCAGGCTCTGGATAATCTTATATCTCAACTATACACTATTAGAAATTCAGGAAACAGGGCTGAGGTGCCTTCAATGCCCAGCACCAAATGGGTCCTGCGCACACTTGAATACAGTCTGAGGGGCCCCACGGAGCATCACTAGGATAACTCAGATAATCCCCAGCACTGCAGGGACTGAGCAGGGCTGTGTCCCTGGCCTTTCAGTTTTGTTTTTTTTTTGCATTTTGGGTCACATCCGGCAATGCATAGGGGTTACTCCTGGCTTTGTACTCAGAAAATATTCCTGGTGGTGCTCAGGGAACCACAGGGGATGCTGGGAATCGAACCCGGGTCAGCCGTGTGCAAGGCAAACACCCTACTTGCTGTGCTATCACTTCAGACCCATCCCTGGGCCTTTGCATCAAACTACAGTCTTGTTGGCTAATTAAAGCTAGACTAGCCCTTCAGGCCTCCTGAGCACTGCATGGGAGCACCCTAGCTTCATTTCCCATTTGAAAAAGTTCATAAAATTTTAAATATTTCATTGCAGATTTTTAGAGTATCAGATTTCTTATCCCTAAATAGTCCACACTAATGCATTTGTTTGCTTATCAAATATGTTTAATTGTTTTATACTAATATATCTTTAATATTTCCCCAAAGAATTTAATGAGCATATGTATTAATAATTATTATGATTTTTATCCAATAGTTTATTAATAGCTTATGTAACTATGACTTACTACTTACTAAGGATCAGATACATTTGTAGATGTATAAATATAACTTACTTTATGATTAATAAATATCCAATATTTATACAATACAAACATTATGTGCTCAAAATATTCACCTTGAGTACTTAATGAATAATGGATATATGTATAGACATCAGATAATGTCAATAAATACTGTAGTCTACTCACCAATAATAAATCACATGTAAGTGTGATTTAGTGCTTGCAATGGATTGGGCACAGTTGCAGAGGTATAAATATAATTTCCTTATAAATATTGAGTGATTTACTAAATTATTAAAATTATATCATATGTATTTAATAAGCATTAGCTTAAAGTATACATGGATTTATTTCTTAATAAATAGTATAATGCATTTGGTGGCTTATTAAAGGATTACATTACAAGCATAAGTTATTCCTTACTGTGAATCATGTATAATTTTAGGTGTATAACTTATAAATGTTATTAATGTATAAATTACAAATATCAAAACTTACAACACCGTGAAGTAGGTGCAGAGTGACACAAAAGGGTTAATTTGCTCAAAGCCATAATAGTGTAATCAAGATTGAAATCCAAATCATTTGGCTCCAGCATCTATGCTCATAAAAACTGCTCTGTTTGGAAAAAAGAAATGAGTGAAAACTAAAGATGTATGAATCGCTCACCTGGAACTAAGAAGCACCATTTATTCCCATTCTCCTGACCAGCATATTGTATTTTTCCACAAATGTTTTGTTTCACACTATAATCTTGAGCTGCCGTTATCATGTAAATTTTTCTTCAATAAAAATCTTATTATAGTCTAGGCAATACAGTTAGAATGGTTTTAAGGTTTATAGTATGCAAACTTTTAAAGTTTTAAACTTTTTTAAAACTTTCTTTATAGTTTTAAACCTTTAAAGTTTATAGTATGCCAAGTTTCTGAATATCACCATCGAAGTGTCCTATGACCCTCCACCACTGTCCTGAATACCTTGTAATTTCTTGCAAAACAAAAAACAAAACACCACACTTAGCCCTTTCACTTCACTCGCTATTATTCTGCAGTATTATTCGTTCTGGTTGCCCATCTTCTACTTCTCTAATGATTAAAGGAACTCAGAACTACTTTATCTGTGGTCTGTTTCTCCAGATCATTGTTGCCTCCAAACTCCTTCCCTGCTCTATTTTTCTCTCCTGATTCTCACTATTCTAATATTTTTTGCATGAATTCTTCTATTTCTCTTTGATCCTTCTCAAGATATAGCCTTGTTCGCTTAGTCTCTTTTTCTCATAAATCTGGTAGTGTTTCCCCCGCAAAAAGTTTTCCTATCCACTGACAGTTTTCACTATTCATAATAATTTCTAATGTCTGGTTGGTTAGCCACAGAACATAATTTGTCAGCACCCAGAAAATTGGATCAATCTCTTTGGAGATGAATTCATGTTAACCAATATCACAAGACTAATGACAAACTACTCATTTATAATGACAGATAGATTATCAAAGGTACTTCTTATTCAGAGCATTTTAGAGAAATCTGACTTATGATCAATATACCAATTTATTAATTTAGAATAAGCATTATTATTACAAAAATAAGAATGGGCTCTGAAGTTCCTTGGTGAATATTTTTTCCCTATGACCATTCTCATAAAGTTAAGTTATAATCACAATTAACATAGTTAACATAGAATAAAAAAAGCAACATAAATAATTGTGTAACCAAAATGTTTTCGAACTTAGGTAAAACTCATAGGCATATCTAATTCCACAATAAGACACTATGGAAACCCAAGAGTGCAGTAATTGGCTCACATAGCTTTTCCACAAAATGAATGAATAAGTGAATGAAAATGCTGAATAATTTTAAGAGAATACACATTTTATAAATTCATGATGGTATTTATTAACATAATATCCATTTTGTAAGATTTGAGCTGAAGAATATCATAGGTTATATGAGTCTTCCATTGTATCTTTACAATGCTTCATGGTGCCTGGCACTTTGTAGATAGAAGGTCATAACTATAAATTAAAATCAATTTAATAAGAAGTAATGGGTGAACAGGTATCAGGGCTTCAGTTATACTGGTGACAAGGTTGAGGGGTATAGCCATATACCCAACACACAGACCCAACAAAACTGAAAACATGAGAGCTAAGCTACAACCACTGACACTTTGACATGTGAGGATGGGGTAGGGTTGGGGTGAGAGGGTACATGGGAAATTGATACAGGTGGAGGGAAGTTGACACTGGTGGCAGGATTGGTGTTGAAATATTATCTACCTAAAACATAACTATCAATGACATTGTAAATTACAGTTCTTTAATCAAAAAGTACTTAACTCCCCACCCCCCCAAATCAATTCAAGTCATCCATATTTTCAAAATAGAAACAACACATTTTGAAGTTCACTTTCCTGTGACTTATTCAGAAAGCGCTATTATGTGTTTTTTCTGCTTTTTGTGTGTTCTTTCCAGAGACTGTTGGGTCAGAGAGAATGCCTTTATTGCAAGCAGTTATGTTTGCTTCCTCTGTTTGAAAATTGAGAAACAGCACTCTACACGATTTTCACTTTGTTTCATTTCTATAAATTTTAGCGATGCACTTATCCTACCCAATGATGAACCCCAATCTAACCCCCATCCCTTTATCTCTGATGTTTCTGAGCCTCAATGGGTGGAAGATGTGGCAGCTAAGAGAGAGAGAAGCAGATTCTGCAGGCGTATGTGGGCTAACCCAGGGCACTCATGGGGTTAAAAGCACTGCAGTAATATTAAGCACATGTTTCAAGTCAGCGGGGTGCCAGCCTGAGATGTCCTCAAAGCCTAATTTGATAGATATTATGCCATACACTGCTGCAAGTAGTAATGAAGAAAGTAAAAATTTTATGGATGAGCAAAATAGGAGCTCTTATAGATGGAGTGTTTTTAAATCAGGTGTATAATTTACCCAGTGTCAGACCACATGTAGAGTGCATTACTCAATTGAACTTACAAGCAGATAGGAAAGCAGTTTCTTTTAATAAGCACTTCTTCAACTTATTGGCTCTACAATTACTTGCACCAAATTACCAGCAGCTGCTGCCTGTTTGGTATTTTATCCTAGACAAGGAGTTACATTAGTTTCTAATCAACAAGCCATTCAAGGACTCTTTATAATTTTTAGCTTAATTCCACTTTTATTTGGAATTTATTAATTGAAATATCCAATATTTTCGCGACAACATTTTTCTTAGCTTCCCTTTACAGGAAATCTATTAAACTGCTAAGGTGAAGGGAAAATGTGAGGAAAGATGCATCCAAACTTATTTCTGCTGTTTCTAACATTAAACTCAAAAGGCCCATGTCCCTCTCTAGGCTGAATTTTTCAGACATTTCAATTGTTCAATGTAAAATGATGATACTGTAACTTAATCTTCATGTTTAGAGTTGATAATTTTTTTGCAATAAATATCTTAATAATAAGTCCCCACGCACAGGAGTTAAGGCAAGTTTAAGCACTAACCCATTCATGAGATTTAATGCAAGCCTTCATGAGCTCAGTAATATTGACTTTGGGGGCTGGCTCATTCTTTACCAGAGAGATGAGCATTGTAGAAGTTATGCAAAATTCCTGGGACATTTGCTCTGGCTGCCCAAGTCAACATGAGTAAGACTCATCTCCAGTGCTCAGTTGTGACAGCTAATCATGTTTGTAAAATCTCTTCAAATGATCGCACGGATTATAAGAGATTCATAATGAACGAGGTTAGAAACAGTTGTATGATGAAAGCACATTTTTTTCATCTGTTGAGGACTTTTCAAAGCAGTCTCATAAGTGTTGTGTTTATGTGTGCCCTACTTTGAAATTGGCTGTTCTATGAGAAATTATAACATGAATCTGTGAAGGAACTTAATTCCCGAAAATACAGTTATTTCAATTCTCGCCTCTATTTAACTTTATTCAGAATCATAGGAAAAAGGAAATAAAGAGGAAAAGAATATGAAACTGTTTGCTTCTAAATAAAACATGTAGTTATGTAACTGCTCTCACTGTTCAAGAAAACCTGGGGATTGAAATTCAATAACCACGGTTACATTTTCATGTCAGTAGAGCCAAGAATATCTAATTTGAAGCAAATTTCTTTTTGAAATTGTACTTTTTATTTCCAGCTTTACATAATTTTTCAATGAAATATAAACATGTAAACCCTAATGACTAATGCTAAATCCTAAAAACGTCAAATCAAGTTCCAGATTTTTTTCATAGGGCTTTTGAATTCACAATGATCCTTGATTTACTTATTGTCTTTTTTAAAAATTATTAAGACACTGTGATTTGCCAAGGGATCTACCAGTATCAACTTCCCTCCACCAATGTCCCAGGTTCCCACCCACCACCCCCCCAACACTGCCTCCTTGACAGGCACATTTTTAAGTTTGATTGTTGTAGCTTGGCCCTTATGATTGTATAGTGCTGGTTCTTTTATTTAGATATACAGATATATCACACCACTACACCAATGATGTGTACAAGGCCACTAATCACATGCCCTGTTACCTCCTGTCTACCTTTTCTTACTTCCCCCCTTGATCTTGTTCCTTCCGATCTTCTCGGTTGTATAACCTAGGAGCTAGAATAACCCCCCTTTGACATCTCACATTCCTTTTCCTGCTTGTTATTCTAAATGATAAATGAGATCATCCAGTGTATGTCTTTCTTCTTCTAATGGAACACAATAGCCTCAAAAATGTTTACTCAGGGCCAAAGTGATAGTACAGTGGGCAGGGCATTTGACCTGTATGCTGCTAACCTGGGTATGATTCTGGATCAATATGCCTCACTGAGAACCACTAGGAGTGATTTCTGAGCACAGAACCAAGAGTAACCCCCGAGCATCACTAATTGTGACACAAAAACAAAATGTAATAGTGATGATGATAATGGTGATGGTGGTGATGATGTTTGCTGAGCATCAAACCAGAACCTCGCACATGTGAGATACTGCTGATCCATATCCCGCATTTTTTGTCTTTTACAAAAAATATATTAAAAACTGGTACTGTCAAGAATCACTAGGAACATGTACATATGTAAAAGAATACCTAACGTAAAAAGAAAAATCAAACTATTACTCCAAACACTCCTTCACCAAGAATTTTCTACCATTTCCATCTAGCCAAATGTTGACACCCAAAATCTTAGAGCTGAAGGTGGTTCCTTTCTGGGTACAAAACTGAACCTTAAGGTATGAAATTAAAAGTAATTTAGACCTAAAAGGAATTTAAACAAGACTCTATCCTAAACTCCTCTCTAAGGATACCTTCCACAAAAAGCATCAAATATTTTAATGACAGTGAATCACCTGTGCATCTTGTCAAACTGTGAATTCTGATTGATTTTGTCTAGGAAACTTAAGTAATCTAAGATTTTCTAACAAGCTTATAGTTACATTAATGCTACTTGTCCATGGATTATACTTTGAATAACAAGGATATGTCAATACTATTCAACCAATGGATCATCAAGCTTAATCTTAAGCATTGTTAGAGTGCCACTGACAGAGGAAACTTAAACCATAAGGGAAATTAATAAGACATCGATGTACCATTGAAATAATAAATTTTTAAAATTTATTTATTTATTTATATTTTAATAAGTGAATCACCATGAGGGTACAGTTACAGATTTATACATTTTTGTGCTCATGTTTCCCTCATACAAAGTCAAGAACCCATCCCTTCACCAGTGCCCATTCTCCACCACAAATAAACCCAGCATCCCTCCCACCCTCCCCAATCCCATCTCTGCCCCCCCACCCTGTCACTGTGGCAGGGTATTCCCTTTTGTTCTTCCTCTCTAATTAGGTGTTGTGGTTTGAAATAAAGATGTTGAGTGGCCATTGTGTTCAGTCTCTAGTCTACATTCAGCACGTATCACCCTTCCCCCGCATGCTTCCAACCACATTTTACTTGGTGTTCCCTTCTCTATCTGAGTTGCCCTCTCCCCAGAATGTGAGGCCAGCTTCCAAGCCATGGAGTCAACCTCCTGGTACTTATTTCTACTATTTTTGGGTGTTAGTCTCCTACTCTGTTATTCTATATTCCACAGATGAGTGCAATCTTTCTATATCTGTCTCTCTCTATCTGACTCATTTCACTTAGCATGATACTTTCCATGCTGATCCACTTATATGCAAAATTCATGACCTAATTTTTTCTAACAGCTGCATAGTATTCCATTGTATAGGTGTACCAAAGTTTCTTCAACAAGTCATCTGTTCTAGAGCACTCGGGTGAAATAGTAAATTTTAAAACTATCTCCCAGAGCATAAAAAACTTGAGTAACCAGCTTGAAAAAAATTACACAATTTAGTAAAACTTTTCTTAAAAAGTAGTTCTCAACCTATTAAGGTCATTCCAAACTACAGTCTTGTTTTGTTTATTTTTGGGTCACACCCATCAGTGCTTATGGGTTATTCCTGGCTCTGCAACCATATATCACTCCTGGCAAGGCTCAAGGAATAGAACCCAGCTTGGCCATGTGCAAGACAAGTGTCCTACCTGCTGTACTGTCTCTTCAGCCTCTCTGACTATAGTTTAACTATAGTTTTTACATTGTTAAAACCTTCTATTTTACACTGTGTTTTTTCTTCATCCTTTTTTAATGGGTTTAGTCCTCTGCTTAGCAAAGAGGTATTAATAGTTTTAAACAATGAATTAAAATCAAGAGTTCACATTGCTTATTATCAATATTTGAGTATTTATGGTTATCACAAACTATCCAGTGATATCAATATGATGGTTTTTTGATAACCATAAATACTCAAAATATTTATAGTAAGCAATACTTGAATTTCAGGCAAGCAGAAGTCTTTGGTACTCAGAATGATTGCTATTGATAATTCATGAGGAGGGCCATAATGATGCATGCTAGCTGCATATTAATGACACTCTCCAACAAGAGGAAGATATAAATACCCAAGGAAGAACATGGTACATGGAGCAATTTTATCTTGGGTATACTTAGATTAGGAAAGACATACTTAGAACAGGGATAACCACGCAGTACTTTTCTACAAAAGAAGTTCTGTATGAATTGACATCAATTCCAAATATATTTCACACATTTATAAATGTTCAGAAAACCCAAGTTTATTCCATGTGAAAGTTCCAAAGTTTAAGTTAAGAAAAGTGTAATCTGTAGATATGAAAATCTTCCCAGTTTGCAGGAGTAGCTAAAAAAGTAGTAAGTAGATTTTAACTTATATGTGTAGAGTAGTTAGTCTATTTTATGAGGAATAACAGGTATAAAATTAATAACTGAATAGCAGTTCAGGCTGAGAGAGTACGTACTTACAAATCATTGTTAATTCCCTAAAAATATTAATTGGTCTATTGACTTTAAGAGGATTAAAAAAAAGAAAAAGAAAATTCAAATGCATCAAGAAAACTAGAAACCCAGCTGAAATTAGCACCCTGTGAAACTTCAATGCTTACAATTTTGAGTGCCATTTGAAATTATGGTACCCCAAAACCACTAGTAATTTTAATGAAGATTCATGAAACAGTGGGAACAGACTGGAATTTAACATTTTTGAAAAATGTCTAAAATCTATTTATGCGATTATAAATTAGCACTATGGTTATAAGTTTTCTCTTCAATAAAATGGTAGTTTTTTAAAAACTTTAGTCAAATCAATTTAGGATATTAAAAGGAAGAAGTGGGTAGCAAATTTCCAGAACTTCACTGGTATCATCTTTCCCACCCTCTGCCTTTTAAAAGACTGAATACAAGAAAGAAATAAGAAATTCATTCAGATAGTATTTATTCATCAATTCAATGCCAAAGTGTTGCACTAAAACTCAAAGCAATCCTTAAGAGCAAAGTATATGTGGTGGTTCCTGCTCTATTACAGTCAAATGAAGTTAGTTAAATGAATAGAATGACAGATAAACTAATAGAAGTAAATGATACACACACACAAACATAAACTTCTAACTAAAATCAAAGTTCTGCAAAAATAAAGGTACCTGTCTCCATGGGAGCACTTAATAGAGGCCTTCAGTTGAAGGTTAGTGTTGAGAAGTGTGCTAATATCTGAGAAATAGAATTTGACTGAGAAGTAGGAAATGGCATGGAATAAAGCCAAACTATTAACTTTCAGGGAACATAAAATGCAAGATGAATGAAAACATAAGCCTTAAATAATATGCACTGCCTCTCAAAATATTACTAGCCCAGATGAAAAGTTGGGAATCTATACTAAGTGATTACCTCAGTTTCCCCTAACATAAAACATGAAACCAGATGACTGTCTTCCCAAATTCACTGATTCCTTTGATCTACAAATAGAATTTAATAGAATGTGATCTGATCATCCTCTCACTTTCTGATTTGATTTATCTCAAATTTGCTGTGGAAATGTCTGCTTATTTTTAGAATGTGAATTCATGCTAGAAGCGTGTTTTCATTCCTGCATCCCTCGCAGCAGCACTGGGCCCTGCTCATAGCAGGAAATCAATAAATGTTTGTTGACTTGAAAGACAATGGGCTAGGCTTTAATTTATCTAACACAAGTCATTGACTAACAATCATTATCTACTTCATTTGTGTTGGTGAACACTGACATTTAAGGATGCTCTGTTGATACATACGCTGAGGCCCTCCCAAACAGGAACACAGCCCTGCTCTCAAGCTTGACAGGGCTATCTTTACTACAAGGCTCTCAATCCCAGAGAACCCTCCTTCTTGCCAAACATAGTTATTATGTCCAAGTACATCTTTAGGGGGCACTAAAATGTTGACTTTGAACTTCAACAAAAGCCATTTTCCTTCCTTGATTTCTATTTTCTCTTTAAGGCTAGCAAAACTACTCAGTGTGATGACTTGCTATCCTGATCTCCAATTTTGTGCATTCCCATCACAAACTACCCTGGAACTGATGTGAGATTTTTTTTTATCTGAAAACTAGGGATTTTAATATTTACATAATAGTCCATGTATTTTATGGGTATGATATCAGGTGCATTTGCATCATTATTACATAATGACACTGAGTAAGCTAGTTAACAACTGACCTTCGTCCATAAGTAGAAAAACTGGGCAGATATACACGTATATAGTGAGGTCTATAGAGATGGTGGTAAATAGATGATCTTTGTAGATTGAACTGAGAATTACAGGGAAGAAGGGAGGTTTGAAATCTGAGGGAAGACGTGACCGATCAGATTGAAATGAACTCTGATTGAACACTGATTGAAATGAACTCTTTAGTGGTCTTCTCTTAGCATTATGGTCTTTGCATAGGTTCTTGTCCCTATTTAATTTCTTCTCCTCCTTTATTTCTCAACTGAGAAGTAGCTTACAATAGAGATCTTCCATGATTCATGGTTTTTGTTAGAAACTCTTGAATGTTTTCAAAGACTCCTCCTCTTCTATAACCTTCTTTTATAGTATTTACTTTTATTGGATTTACAAGGGAGAAGCTTTAGTTCTTGAGTGAATTTTTACCTCCATCTTTCTCTATCAGTCTCTTGGAGGTTAAAAAAAAAGAAGAAGAATCTGTGAATAAAAGGGTTACCATTTGATGGAGAAAAAGGAAGGTATTCCTCACAGGTATTATCTGGATATAGCAAGATAAATATGATCAGATTTTCAAAAATGGATCAATAAGAATAAAAAGTGTGAGGATAACCCATTTTGTTCAAATAAAAGACTTTTTCTCAGACACAAGTTATAATTTTATAGATATAATTCTGAAAATTTGTGGTCCAGCAACTACTAGTATTATGTTGTCTTCCATATAAATAAAATTCAATGTATTGGTGTTTCAAATATACCACATACTTTTTAATAAGCCAGGTTTGTTAATATCATTATTTTGTATCTAGCTAAAATATTTACATTAATCTTTGGGGAAAATGAGGTGTTCCATTTTTATCTCTGTATGATTATCTCAAAAGCATAATAGTGGTCATAATAAGTAAGAAGATAAGCATGTTGAAATGTCAAAGTAACATGTCACATAAGAAGACCTAATTAATGTTAAGTAAATAAGAACAAACCAACCATTACAATTTCTGTAGCAAACAAAATCACACATCCATATTTATTTTAAAAAATATCCAGTTTTCTCATATATGTACCATTTTGAATTATTATTGCTAAAGTCTGAGACAGAATGGTCCCAAAAAGTTTCCTTTCAAACTCAAAAAAGTGTAAAAACAGATGAGCTAGAAAAAAAATGAGCATTCATAGATATATTTAATGTCCAAACTAAAATCTCAAAAAAGTCAATCTCATCTCACCCTCCATTTATTAAAAATGTTTCAACGAGTCTAATAACTTTAAACTAGTTAATGAGTTTATTAGTGTACAATCATATGTACTATGTATGAGAGCATATATAAAGTTAAGCACATGAAGATCTTTCATTTTCATAAAACAGGCAGATAAGCTCATATTTTATTAATATATTCCTTAGCAGAGACAAAACAAATCAGTCTTCTATAAAAACTGGTATAGTAAATAAAGTCTTATAAAAATCCCATTCTGAGAAATTGTATAAGTGATTGACCTGTTCAATTTCTATATGCTGTTAAATACTTCATCACCTTCACAAAGTGTTTCTCCCAATGCACTTCTTTATTTTAACTCCTCTAAATCATTAATTACATATCACCACACTGAAGAAAAGTCTACTGTAGAAACCATGCAAACCAAGTTGTAAGCAAATTATACCTCAAGTCAAGACAATTTTGAGCCCAACATATTTAAAAATAATTCCACAAAAGCACAATGCATGAAAAGGAACTGAAATAAAGCTACCAGATTCAGCCAAAAAATGTAAGATTTTTATAAATTAAGATTTAATTTTGCATAAACAGCAAACACATCTCTGGAACATACGTATGCTTAAAAGCACTTATTGCTTATCTGAAATTCAAATTTAAGTGAGCATCCTTTATTTTATCTGGCAACCCTGAAGCTAAAACCTAGCCAAGGATAATTTCTGTCAGACGACTCGATTTCTCTGCTATAGATGATCACATCTGAGCTCATTCATCCAAGAGAGGGTGATCATATGTTGACAACCCCAGGTTAATTAAGAACTAATTGTTGGTCAAGTTGTCAAAAGTCAAGTAATTCTGTCTTCAATGTAACAGTCAATTCAATCAATATAGACTTTTTTTAGAAGGGTTTAAACAAATATGATTTTTTGTCATTCTTTGTCTCCAATAGCCTACAAATACAATGGTGGTCATTTCATTATCTGTGTTACTTTTAAATTACTTTTGGATTACTTCTAAAAGACAATATAAAACTTTTTGATAAGATAAAAATATGCAAACTGAACCTTATGAAATCCAACATAAAAGGTAAGAAAGTACATTTCTAATGATATGTATTTTATTTATTTATCTTAAATTTAATTAAAATTGAATTTTATTATTCTGCCTGCTAATCCTATTTCTCTTCAACATTTTTTTTTACCAGACTATAATAGACTAGCTTAATGGCCACATCAGAAAAATAAATCACTTCAAACCTTTTAAAACATAGTTTTTAATTCAATATAAAACATATTTTTAATTCAATGTAAAATTAAAGTAAAAATTTTAAAGGTAGTATGGGAATTGCATAAAATTAAATATATTAGACAATGGATTAGGAAAAAATTAATTTATTACTATATTTTCCAATATTACCATATGAAGTACTTTTCATAAGACTGCAAAGTTTTAATGTGCTTTCTCATATTTTTCACAACAACCCAATGAGATAGGAAACATCATAATTTATAGTCCACAGATAAGGAAACATAAAGATAAATGACTTCAATTCCACAAGATAATAACAGGTCTAAAATTTAGGCCTACCTTAAGTACTATATTAATACTGTGTAGTAAAGTTATATTTTCTAAATATCTTTCCAATTTTTTTCATCACTCCACCATATATTACTGCTGCTCCTTTTAGTCTGCTATACACATTGTCTTCTGTATTATTGTGACAGTATAATACAAATTGGGTAGCTTAAATTCGAAATTTTCTACTGGTTTATGAAAAAGACCACACTGAACTCATGTGGATCATATAACAGCTACAGTGATTTTTTTTATGGAGTCTAATTTTTACAGGAATCAGCCTCCCAAGCAATGTTCCGGGATTGGGGTCCAAGTCCACTGATAATCTCCAGCAGCTGAGTCAGATGGCTTATGATTGGGCTGGTGGTGATATGCATGGGTCCAGTGCACATAGGGGTCTCAAGGACTACAACTGGCAGATGCTCACGACTCTATGATGCCATGAATGGGATCTCCTGCTATGACGAATACATTCAGCATCATTTCCACTTATACATCAGACTCCTTTCTTAGAATGGTAGTTCTAGTCCTGCAGATGTAAGACTCATATGTATGAGAACTCATTTTTACCAAGACTCATGAATGTAGTCCCCAAAGCTTGGAACTTTGAAAATACCCACAGAACATGTGATGAGCAACGACTGTTTGACTATGCAATGAAATGAACACAAGGTGACTGCTTAAGACAGCTCTGATGAGAGGCACTATGAATGCAGAGACAACGACCATGGGTCCTTCTTTTCCAGTCAAAAGTTTGTGTTTCCGTCTCTGGAAGCAGACAGCAACGCTGAGGTGGGAAGATCTTTACTCTGTCTAAAATTTTTCAAGGACAACCACTACTGAAAAGTGAAAGAAACCATTTTCATTTTTCCCCCCAATTCAACCACAAAAATACCCTGACAGTTCCCCAAAATTTGCATCTGCAGAGTTTCAAAAGAAGGGAGACTTACCTCTTTTGTACCTAGAATGAAGAAAAATCCCCTGCATTTCATTCTTACATATTTTCTCATTAATGCAAGATGCTTTGTTTATAGAACTACTTAATTGGCAAGACCTTTATTTTTCAGAGGAATCTCACTTCAAGAAAAAGGAGCTTTTAAACAGTATTGGAATTTTATATTTTTTTAAAAAATGAGAGTTTAAGTGCATGGCATAGAGCATGTTGTAAAACAGGCAACGCATCATTATCACCTCCCACTCAAAACCATTTTAGCGATAATCTCTGTATTTGGGTAGTTTCACTAATTAACAACCTGGTATTACTGTAAAGATGAGATTGTCATGTTATTTGAAGTGGTTTTTAACAGTCTTTAAGCATGAACCACTCAATTTATTAACAGTTTGCTCTACCTTAAGTGAAGAAAATTGCATAATTATTGTGAGTCTGAAAATGACATGATATATGTATATGTATATTTTATCATTATCTATAAAGAATCCTTAAATAAAATGGCATTCTTAAATAAATAAAATTTATAAAAATACATATTAATAGTTTGTTGCCAGTAAGTTTTTAATCCATTTTCCATATGTTCTTTAGTTTAACCTTTAGGTTAATCTACTAATAAAATAGGATAGGGAGAAAAAAATACTTTGGAAACAGAAGTTGTAATTTAAAATGTGGACCTTGAAATTGGATTTGAACTTATGTCTTAGTCCTGGTGGTTCCATGGTGGTTCACAGACCCAGGTCCTAATTTGTCGTGCTGTACCTCTGTTTCCTCTCTGTAGAGTGAGAGTCTTAAAAATAATAATGGAGGCTAAATAGTATAGTAGGTAAGATGTTTGCCTTGCACATAGCCAACCCAGATTTGATGACCAGCATCTCATATGTTCCCATGAATCTGCCAGGAGTGATTCCTGAGTATAGAGCCAGGAGTAAGCCTTGGCACCATCTGGTGTAGCCCCAAAACATCATCATCATCATCATCATCATCATTATGGCTCAACTACAAGGTTACAGTGAGAGCCCCAGAATATAGATAAAGCACCAGAATACTCAGTAAACACTGACTAGTTTGGTCATGCTCTGCCTGCAACAATCTAACTCCTAATAGTTCACAGTAGGATTTCCGAACCTTTTCAGCCTGAGGAGCCATTTATCAACTCTCAAAATCTCTCAAACCACTAATTCCATGTGGCAGCTGTACACTTTCAAAGTCATTACTTAAGAGTCCGGCAAGCTACCTAGAGTATCCCACCCACAGGCAGAGCCTGGCAAGCTACCCTTGGTGTATTCAATATGCCAAAAAAAGTAACAAGTCTCACAATGGAGACATCACTGGTGCCCGCTTGAGCAAATCGATGAACAACGGGAAGACAGTGCTACTTAAGAATGTGACAAATAGAGATGGATGGAAGGAAGGAAGGAAGGAAGGAAGGAAGGAAGGAAGGAAGGAAGGAAGGAAGGAAGGAAGGAAGGAAGGAAGGAAGGAAGGAAGGAAGGAGGGAGGGAGGGAGGGAGGGAGGGAGGGAGGGAGGGAGGAAGGAAGGGAGGAAGGAAGGAAGGAAGGAAGGAAGGAAGGAAGGAAGGAAGGAAGGAAGGAAGGAAGGAAGGAAGGAAGGAAGGAAGGAAGGAGGGAGGGAGGGAGGGAGGGAGGGAGGGAGGGAGGAGGGAGGGAGGGAGGGAGGGAGGGAGGGAGGGAGGGAGGAGGGAGGGAGGGAGGGAGGGAGGGAGGGAGGGAGGGAGGGAGGGAGGGAGGGAGGGAGGGACAGTGAAAGAAGAAAAGTGTCTGCCATAGAGGCATGTTGAGGGGGGTGTGGCTAGAGGGAAACTGGGGACATTGGTGGTGGGAAATATATACTGGTGAAGGGACGGGTGTTGGAACATTATAGGACTGAAACCCAATCATGAGCAATTTTGTAACTGTGTATCTCACTGTGATTCAATAAATTTTTTTTTTCTTAAGGAATGTGAGAAATCACCAAAAGCTACTATTTTAATCATAATAATGTTAAACAAAAGTACATTTCCTCTACCACAAGAGCAATGGCGTTTATCTCAGAAGAACCCTAGTGGAGCCCTGGAAGAGAGTCCAGTTCTATTGCTTAGTTGAAGGCATGATTGTCCAAGTACCAGTCTCATGGGCTCCAAGCCCCCATGCTGGACCCACTCAGTTCCCATCGTGAGGCCTATCCTATTAGAAGGCAATGCAAGAATGAAACCTTTTCAAAGTTAATGCACAGATCAAACACCTAACAATATTGAATGGTTCACTTTGCCTCCATTAAATTTCCCTATACATCTTCTGTGGTTCAACAGTGGCATCATTTTGTTGCTCATGTTGTTTGGAGGCTATGTTCAGGGTTTATTCCCAGATCTGTGCTCAGAAATCACTCCTGGTTGTGCTTAGGGACTATATGTTGTGCCACAGCTTTAACATGGGTCTGCTGCATGCAAGCAA
Organism: Sorex araneus; assembly: GCF_027595985.1. Classification (NCBI taxonomy): domain Eukaryota; kingdom Metazoa; phylum Chordata; class Mammalia; order Eulipotyphla; family Soricidae; genus Sorex; species Sorex araneus. The sequence goes on from NC_073303.1 coordinate 297,024,750, forward strand.
AGTACCTTACCAGCTGTACTGTATCTCTGGCCTCCACTATACATATATATATGTATATGTACATATATATATACATATGTGCATATAAATGTATATGTGTGTATAATTTGTTTAATGGTGTGGAGTCAGAAAGTCACTGATTAAGGATGTTGAAAGAGTGAAGTGGCACATAATATATGTTAAGCCTAGAAAGTGACCTAGAATATAGTAATGCCTCCATAAATCATTGGTTTTTTCTCTCCTCCCAGTTTCCTGACTTGCCCTTATAAAAAAAGAAACTGACAGCCTTGCCAAATGATGCCTCTGAGCCCTAGTGTCCTCCATAAATTAGTAGGTGAGATAAGGACAGACAAGATGACTGTGCTTGTAATTTATCCATTTGTTCTCAGCCCCATTCCCCGACACATTCCCTGCTCTGGGCTGAATCACTAAGAGCTAATAGCTGCAAATGCCGTTCGTAAGCATTCATTCTTGCTAAGTGTCTTCCATCTATGTGACTGATGGGAGACCAGAAGTAGCAAGTGACTCAGGAGCAGACTAGAAAGCAGCCTAAAATTTCTCTCCATCTTTCCGCGCCCCGTTGTATCTGGCAGTAGCTCAAGCTCCTTTCTGGCCTCTGCTCCCACAGGTTCGAACAGACATAGGTGCCAGGCAATTCTGCTTGCTTTGTAACACCACCTCCATCACGTGTCCCTTTAGGCCCAGGGAAATGGCATCTTCCTGCTTTTGCTAATTTTAGGGTTACCTTGCTGCCATCTGTTTGATATTGTGCTTCTTTCAACACCTTTAAAACTACTTCTCCATCCAATTCTCTCTGCTAAACAACTGTCCCAGTTTTCGTTTTACTAAATGAACCCTAATTATAATTACAGACAGGTGAAAAAGTCTTTAATCCTATTGTTACAAATTACGTGTGGGTAATTTGAGCTTCTTACCTGCCTTTGTGACCATTTCCAACTCTACCCAAGTCTGTACCTTTTTCCCATAGGTCACATATTCTGTATCTCTAGAATTCCATTGAACACTCGGGTCCAGCAATCTCTCTGTGCTTCTATAGCCTAGATTCTTGGCTTTTGAAGTAGGACTGTTTTTCCTTCTCTTTATAAACCTGATCAGTATGGCACATAGGACTGCATATAAGTGTCATCAATGAATAAGGACATGAAAGGCACCCACAATCCATAGGTCCAAAAGTAAAGTCTCCTTTGCACCTTCTTCATTGGAAATCAAAAGGAAAAGACATGATGGCTTCTAGGGCTCTCCTTCCTTGGTCAGCCACAGAATCCAAAATTTTACCACATAATACACTTAGATAAAAATACATTGTTTATCTAAGAGTCCATATGGAAAGATTTGGTCCCTAGTATAGCATCTAGAATATAGCTGACGTTTAAAGAAAATTGGGTGAGGATGTATGACTGTGTGTATGGATGGATGAATTAATGCAGTCTTGGGGAAATATATATGTGAAAGATATAAATTGATGACAAAGAATATTCAATCAGTAGATAGACTGATTTCAAAACACAGAACGCCTCTCAAAATATGTAATAGAAATTCTCAATTTCAACATCCTTTTTTTCTTTTTCCTACATAAAAATAATTGTTTTGCTTTAAAGTAGGTTTCTATACTATATGTCTAAAACTCATGTATCAATAACTTTTCAAATCACTATTCTTTAATTAAATAAAAATATTTTAAAAGTCAAATTAAAATTTTTTGCTAAGATAAAGTTAGTTTCTTATGAGAAATGTAGAGAGATGTTCTAATATTTTTAATATGAAAGAAGATACACAGGTAAATGAAGGGAATTAACAGTTAAATGATATGTCAGCTCAGTGATTTTCCTCAGGAGTCATGCTTACCAACATTGACACTGAAATCTTGCAGTCAATGTCATTAAAATAAAATATCTGTGACTGCTTTTTCTTCCTTGCAGCATCCCTCCACTCATTTTTAAACTATGTAAATTTGCTCCTAATTTAACTTTGATTAGTCACCCATACTAAATCATAAAATCTGCGTCAGTCTCAGATATTCTCATCTAATTTTGTGTCAGTTATCCTGTAAAAAAAATCAATCTTTGTGTTCCTGCAAATGGTATCATATATATGTCTATGGATACGTGGGTATGTAAGTGTATAAATTATCACCCCAAATTTTGTGTTCATAGATAACTCATAGTATCCAGAGATCTGCAATAGCCCCTTCTCTTTCCCATGAGCACAGAGCATTTTTTCCCACTTTGACTAGCAATGTAAGGGAAGCTTTTTATCCTTGCATTGAATTTTCTATAAATTTTCTTTTTTTCTTCATTGAAATTTTATTGTATTATAGTTTATATAAAACAGTTAAATTAGTATCAATGCTTATGGTATTAATATCAAAATTGCTGCATCCCATCACCACGAATGTACCAAAAATGCTCTACCACTGTGCCTGCGTTATCTCTAGCCTGCCCTTCATCCCCACCCCCATTCCTTCCCGTACCACCTGATAATCAGCTTTACAATCCAAGATCAAGGGTTTGTAATTGTTCAATACTATCTATCCCCTTACTCTGTTTCTTTATATTACACAGATACCTGAGATCATCCAGTATTTGTTCTGTTTTTTTTTCTGACTTAGCTCGATTAACATGAGCCTCTCCCGTTCTCTCCACATTTCAGTGAACCATATGTCAAATGTCATCTCTTACAGCTGCATAGTATTCCACTGTATTCCACAGCATCTTCATTTATTCACCTAGTACTAAACATTTCGACTGTTTCCATATCCTGGCTAGTGTACTAAGCACTACAATCAAAATCAGTGTACATGTCTTTTTTCATTATTTCTGTGTTTGATGTGTAAAGCATACCTATTTTCTCTAGGATTCATGTCTGTCCTCTCTGGATTTGGGACCCCTAATTGAACAGTGACAGGCACCAAATAAATATGGTTTAGACAGAGGAAAGGCTTAGGATTACAGAAACTATGCATGAGTATAAGAAATATATAATCAGGGCACAAGAAGATGGTTCAAAGGGTTCGAACACATGATTTGCAAGTGGGATCTCCAAGCTTGACCCTCAGTACCATGTGGTCCCCCAAGCACTATTGAGTATGGTTCTCCCACCCCACCAAAGAAAACAAATCATTGGATTGAGAATTACAATTGCAGAGAAACCTAGCAGCACACTCAGGAAGCCATTCAGAAAAATAAATTAAGTAGACAAGTGATGGGATATCATTTATTTTGTTACATTTTGCATGGAATGTGATTGGACAGCACAAAAGGCAAAAAAAACCTGTGCTATACAACCTAGGGGAAAACTGAAAGAAATTTATGCAGTATTTTCTCATTAAATTTCAACCTATATTGATCCACTTTAATCTGATTAAAGTTTTTCACTTAACTTTGGGGGCAAAAGCCTTGAACTTCTCACGTCTTTGATTCCAGGATCCAATAATAATAACAGATTCTGGTATAGTTACATTTTCTATTGCTTTTGTTCAAGAATTTTAAGATCTTAAAAAGTCTCATCTTCAAAACTTCTATTGTTCTCAAAGAGGAAGTATCAGTATATTACCTCAACTCTTCTTATTGACTTTGAGTTCCCTGTGTCTACCTATTTCAAAATATATTTACTATAAACTGTATGTGTGTCACCCCAAATTCATGTCAAAACCCTAATTCCACAATGTGACATATGAGGAAGTGAGGTTTGTAGGGGCACAATTAATTCATCGGGTAGAATCTTAATGAATGGGATTATTGACCTCATAAAAGGACCCTCAGGCACATTCCTCACCATCATCTGCCAGTGTTCTGACCTTTGAATTATCAGGCTCCAGAACCATAAGGAACAGATTTTTGTTTCTAAGTCATTCAGTCTACTTTACTCTATTATAGTAGATAGAATAGACTATATTTTCTCATAGTTTGTTTTATGATTGTTGTTTTCTACCATGCAGGCTATAACTATACCAGCTGTCCTGGATCCTAATCCTTTGAGACCCTAATGGTAGGGGCATCTAAGTTCCGCCCAGCATACTCTCTCTTTCCATCCCTATGCACTCTATATTTTCTCCCTTTACACAAGAGCATCTTTACATGTGTAATAGGCTCTGGGATCCACAGTTGAATAGCTGTGGCATCTCTATAACCAAAACATCTTATCGGATTAAAAAGCAATCACTGTAGTAGTAATTGTCAAGTACACTATCTCTTATCATTATGAATATGAGATATCACATTTTTAATAATTTAAACCTACAGAAAATTTTAATGTAAAGGCATATTGTAAACACATCCAAAATGAAATACTTTGGCTAAGTAAAAGAAGAAATTTAGAAGGAAAAAATACAATGTTAACTGTCATTATTTCTGTTTTCTCAGATTACTAATCATCTCCCTATAAATTTTCCACAATGAGCATATTTATCTTTGCTACCTTAATTATTTTTAAAGAGCTAACTTGATATTTCACATGTACTTTCAAATTTGCTTTTATAATTTTTAATATAACTAACATCTATTTTTAATTCAAACTCTTTGTTGATGGGTCTGAAGTGTACATACATGTTAGACTGTGAGAAAGAGGGAAATAAGTACACAAAATGTTGGCATTATGTTCAAGAGAAACCATTACTAATAGTATTGTAAACCATAGACTCTCCATCAACAAATAATCTTAAAAATAAATCTATAAAATAGAAAGTGATGTCTTTCCAATGAGAGTTTACAATTTTCATAAGTAACATGCCACTTTTGCTGTAGAAGGTTGGTGGTTAAGAACAGAGATTTCTGGATTTGATAAGATGAAATGTAGTCTTTCCTCTGACCTCTGGCCATAGGAGCCTGTTCTCATGAGCTCCTTGCATCTGTCTATGTGAATGTAACAGGTATAGCATTGTCTACTTCCTAGAAAAAGCAAGTTTGGAGAAAACTAATTGAGAAAATTGTGTCAAGTACAAAGGCTAGTACAGGTATAGAATCAGGCCTGAATCAACTCTGACAGGATTATTGAAAGGAAAATGTGTTTTCTTATGGTGCTTAGTATTTTTGTGGTGGTAGTAGTTTTTGGATTTGGGGGCCACACTCAGGGCTTACTCCTGGCTCTGCACTCAGGAATCACTCCTGGCAGGGATGGGGGAAGTGGGGTGGAGGGGACAATATTAGGTGACAGAGATGGAACACAGGTCTGCTGCATGCTAGGAAAGCATCCTATTCGATGCACTATCATGCCAGCCAACAAATACATGTTTTAGGATTCTAAAACAAAAACAAACAAAACAAACCACTCAAGCCTACTTTAGGAGATTTGTGACTGGAGCTATAGCACAGTCGGTAGGGCCTTTGCCTTGCAAGCGGCAGACTCAGGTTCGATTCTTCCACCCCTCTCGTAGAGCCCGGCAAGCTACCGAGAGTATCCCGCCCGCACGGTAGAGCCTAGCAAGATCCCCGTGGTGTATTCGATATGCCAAAAACAGTAACAACAAGTCTCACAATGAAGACGTTATTGGTACCCACTCGAGCGAATCGATGAACAACGGGACAACAGTGTGACAGTGCTACAGTTACAGAGCAAAGAAGTGAGTCAAGAGATGTAGATCCCATTTGGGGTTCAAGAACTGTAATCATGGGAACCAATTTTTTTCCGGAGAGTTTTTGAGTTAATTATAAAATAGATAAAGTATTATTTTCGCTTACCTTCTCAGAGATCTGGCATATAGTTTTTCCCTCCTAGGAATTGACTGTATAAAATACATTTTTTTTTTCTCATCACCTGGGCCTTTGTCATTGGTATGGGTGAGGAAAGTATGCCAACCCACTTCCTGTTGTGTGCTTTTCTCTTCACACTCTATCTGCACGTCAAGTTTTCAACAGCCAAATCTAGTCTACAGCTGCAAAGTAAACGATTTCTCGGAAACTAGGAAAGCCATGCAGAGATGCTTTTGAAAAAAGAAAAATTTGACATCACCAGCTATGACCCCTGAAAATGCTCCTTATTACTGCTTTCCTTACCCTGAAAACTGTGCAACTAAAAAGAAAGGCATAACAAGAGAGATGAGTTGTCTGGATTTCTGAGTGATATTTGTTCAAAAAATGGTCTCTCTAAAGCCTAATGAAGTGCTGGTTTTCAGTTTGAATAATGTAAATTTAATTCTAACCCAATAATTAAGGCATAATTTCAAGTCACCCAAACTATCATTACTATCCTTTCCTTTTTCACATTCATCCCCAAATGAGAATGTCTAGTAACTATTTTTAAAGATTTTCTACCTTGATGACATTTTAGTTTGTTAACAAAGCTGATACAGAATTTATGTATGCCAGAAATAATGAAACTACTGTGGAAGATGCTGCAAAGACTCCAGAATTCAAAGGTTATGCCTTATCTTGGACTTTCCAAGATTTCAGGATTATTTCCTATAAAATGGTGAAACTCACACCTCCCTGCACTATGGGTTCTGCTTGTCAAGCCATCATTTCAGAGAGCATACAACTGCTCCTGTTCACTCAACTGAGGAGTGCCTTCGCTTGTAAATGCATCAAGAGGAACAAAAAGCAATTCTAGGAGACTGATCATAATGAGAACAACAAAACAACAACCAAATCATTGAGAAGTCTGAATATAAACCAGATCTCTTCTCAAGGAACTATTGGCAAGGAGCTCTAGGAACCATGTATTTATCATTTTATATTTGCCTACAGTGACACCTGCTGGAAAATACGGTTGAAGCTTGAAAAGGAAAAGAAAATTTAAGATAAAAAAGCAAGCTTTGGAAACATCAGTCATACATTATTATTAATTTTTGACTAAAAACACATTGCTTACACTTCAATTTAATTTGTGATTCTGCTTTTGAATTCTCTGTCTCTTTTTTTCTTTTTTTTTAGTAAACCGAGAAACGAAGATTCAATTCCATTTGATGAAATAATTATTCTACTGGTAGATGATGCAAACTACTTTAAAAATGGGGGCATTTATAGACAGCTTTATTATTTTACTTCCTTTTGAAGTATTGGCTCAAAATTTACATATCAACTGCCGTGATTTTTAACATCTTGTTCAAAATTTAATATCAAGATATTTAATACTCTGAAAATATTTAATAGCTAGCACTTTCCCAGCAGCATTAATTCACAAAGCCATTTTGTGCTTGGGGCTTTCAGGTGGCTTTTTTGCATGCTCTAGGTGCCAGCCACACTATGCATTAAGAACCAATGTGGATCTTATGCAAATTACCTTTGATTTCAAGGGAGACTTTGCATACTAAGGGTTGCCATCTCCCAATGGCACAGGGAAGGATTTGCACATCTAAATCCTATTACCATTAATAAAATTCACCCACAAAAATTCTGGCACATTAAGAAGATGCAAGAATTTACATGGAAATAGGTACTTCGCGAAGTCAGCTTCACCCTAGGATACAGTATCTTATACTTTTCACCAACGCAACACAGCTGCACATACTATCTCTACTCGCGAGTTCAGGCACTTCCGTCTTCCCAAGGTCACATCAGCATGGCCTTTGTGCGCCGGGAGGCATTTCTCCCTCTTAATTGTTTTCAACATTTAAAAACTGCCAGGTCAGGGAGAGAACGCAAAGGCCCACAGGTGCAGGCTTAGCACCCACAGGGCCCCGAGTTCCCTCTCAGCACCACGTGTTCTCTCCGCGCTCCACCGGGGATGGCCCTGGTGACTTCTAGCACCACTGGACAAGTAAAAACACGCCACTGGAAGAGCACAAGAGCACAAGAGCACAGGATCATTAGGGCCACGGGGCCAGGAGTAACACTTAAGCCGCGAGGTGTTTTCTCTTTAAAAAATTGCATATATGCGTATGTAATTGTACATATTATACATAACTGTATATATAGTACATAGTTGTATTAATATTTCACATGTGTATGCATATCATATTTTTATCGTATACTGCACATGTGTATATATATTTATTTATCATAGATTTAGGATGATAAATAATATATATGATTTATATATAAATTAACATGTAATATTCACATGTTAATTCATCTCTGTTCTTAAGCATTAAAGATTATGTCTTTATATATAAATCATATATATTATTTGGACTGGAGTGATACCAGCACTGGAGGGATAGCACAGTTTGTAGGACATTTGCCTTGCACGTGGCTGACTCAGGTTCGATTACTTCGTCCCTCTTGGAGAGCCCGGCAAGCTACCAGGAGTATCCCTGTCTGAATGGCAGAGCCTGGCAAGCTACCTGTGGCATATTCAATATGCCAAAAACAGTAACAAGTCTCACAATGGAGACATTACTGATGCTCGCTCGAACAAATCGATGAACAGTGGGATGACTGTACATATTATTTATCATCACAAATTACATATTATATATATAAATATATGATTTATATATCTGTATATATAAATATGTATATAGAGATATTTACTGTACATGTGTCCATATGAATCATATTTATAATAATAAATTATATATATTTTACATATAGATGACTATATATAGTCATCACAATCAGAATTTAAGTCACTAGAACTACATGGGCATTTTGGGGTTATTTTTGGGTTTCTCTGTGGGGAGGGAGCCATACCCAGCAGTGTTCGGGGTTTACTCCTGACTGTGTTCAGGGAACCCTCTTGGCAGCGATTTGAGGAACCATATGTGGTGCCAGGGATGGCACACAAGGTGAGCACCTTAAGCCCTATGTTCTCTCATTCCCAGGAAACTTTTTTAAATTTTAGGCAACCTTTATGAAAAGATTGGCTACAGTTTATTTTTAACTCTGATTCCATTTCTATAGGAAATTTTCCCTCTAGAATTGGGTAGAAGAGATTTGTTAATTTAAAACACAATGTTCTAATATTTTCACACTATCTACAATAGCTGGTTCTCCATGTCCTGCCATTTTCCTTTTACTATTTTTGTAGGAGACTTCTCTGCATTTAAATGCAGAATTTGAAGAAAAACATCTTTTCCATAATAGCCACATGTTAATTTATCTCTGTCCTTCAGCATTATGATTATCTCTTTAAAATTAGCATAGATGTCAATTCTTTGTGGGTATGATAAAACTTACTTAGCATTCTGTATATTAAAAACATTGGCTAGTAGTAGACTTAAGCTCAGGGTAGCTATTTGCTGAAAAAATATTTGCTGACACAAACCATAAGAGAGAGAGAGAGAGAGAGAGAGAGAGAGAGAGAGAGAGAGAGAGAAGAAAAGTGCCTGCAATAGAGGCAGACTGGAGAATGATAGTGGTGGTGGGGAATACTGGGGACATTAATTGTGGGAAATGTATACTGGTAGAGGAATGGGTGTTGGAAAATTGCATGACTGAAACCTGATCATGAACAGCTTTGCAACTGTGTATCTCACAGTGATTCAATTAAAAAAATTAAAACTTAGCCGCAGACCAATAGAACAGGATTGAATATTCTGACACCTCCCCCCCCCCAAATATACTATCATCTAATCTTTGATAAGGGAACAAGAAATGTGAAGTGGAGCAAGGAAAGCATTTTTAACAAATTGTGCTGGCAAAACTGGACAGCTACATGCAAAAAAAAAAAATGGGTTCAGATCTCCACATATCACCATGTACAAAAGTCAGATCAAAATGGATTAAAGACCTCAACACCAGACCAGAATCCCTAAGGTACATTGAAGACAAGGCTGACAAAATCCTCCATGACATTGAAGCCAATGGTATCTTCAAAGATAACATGCCACTGGCCAAGCAAGTGAAAACAGAGATAAGTATATGGAACTATCTCAAACTAAGAAGCTTCTGCACCTCAAAAGAAACAGTGACCAAAGTACAAAGACAGTCTACAGAATGTGAAAGGATATTCACCCAATATCCATCTGATAAGAGGTTGATATCAAGGATATACAAGGCACTGGTTGAACTCCACAAGAAGAAAACGGCCAACCCGATCAAAAAATGGGGTGATGAAATGAACAGAAACTTTCTCAAAGAAGAAATCCCAATGGCTCAGAGGAACATGAGAAAATGCTCTACATCACTAATCATCAGGGAGATGCAGATCAAATCAACAATGAGATATCATCTCACACCACAGAGATTAACCCACATCCAAAAAAATAAAAGCAACTGGTGTTGCGCGGATGTGAGGAGAAAGGGACTCTCCTTCACTGCTGGTGGGAGTGCCGACTGGTTCAGCCTTTTTGGAAAACAATATGGACGATTCTCAAAAAATTAGAAATTAAGCTCCCATTTGACCCAGCAATACCACTCCTGGGATTATATCCTGAAAAGGCTTAAAGGTATAGTAGAAATGACATCTGCTTTTGTATGTTTATTGCAGCACTGTTTACAATAGCCAAAATCTGGGGAAAAAATGGAGTGCCCAAAAACAGATGACAGCGTTGGTGGTATAGTGGTGAACATAGCTGCCTTCCTAAAACAGATGACTGGTTAAAGAAACTTTGGTACATCTACACAATGGAATACTATTCAGCTGATAGTAAAGATGAAGTCATGAAGTTTGCATGTAAGTGGATCAACCTGGAAAGTATTATGTTGAGTGAAATGAGTCAGAAAGAAAGAGACAGACATAGAAAGATCACACTCATCTGTGGAATATAAAGTAGTAGAATGGGAGACTAACACCCAAGATTAGTAGAGATAAGAAACAGGAGTTCTGCCCCACAGCTTGGAAACTGGCCTCACATGCTGGGGGAAATGGCAGCTGAGATAGAGAAGGGAACACCTAGTAGAGAATGTTGGGAGTACCCACTCAGGTTGAAATCTGCATGCCGAAAGTATACTATAGACCGAACATGATGGCCACTCAATACCTCTATTGCAAACTACAACATCCAATAGGAGAGAGATCAAAAGGGAATGCCCTGCCGCAGAGGCAGGGTGGGGTGGTGGAGGTTGGGGTGGGGGTGGTGGGAGGGATACTGGGAACATTGGTGGAGGAGAATGGGCGCTGGTGGAGGGATGTAAACAAAATGCCAACATGAAAGTTCATAAGTTTGTAACTGTACCTTATGGTGATTCACTAATAATTTTTTTTAATTTAAAAAAATTTTTTAAAAAACTTGCTGAACTAACAACATATGCTTCATCTTTCTGTAAATAAACAAAACCACTACCTGATTTTTCTATGTCCATTTCTACTGGGACTAGTTATAACTAATTTATAAAAGAAAGGTTTTTTGAAAGATAACCTTTTCCAGGTATTGATAAGTTTCATCCACATACCTTTAAAATCACTGAGACAGTATTTCTCTCTTCATTCCTAGGTTTGAACTTTCCAAGTATTGCGGTGAATTTCTCTAGTCTTGAGGTATAACGACACCCTCAATTATTTCTACATTACAGGAAAGGGAAGGCATACAAAATAAAACCCTTCCAATCCCAAGAATCACAAGAGATATTCAGAAAACTTCAAATAAATAGGCTTTAAGTTCTCACCAGAGAAGAAAGAACTCAGAAAACTGGATTGAAAGTAAACAAACTTAAGCAGAAGCTCTCAGAGTTTTTAGTGTTTTATTTAGCCCATATACATTTATATTTGTGTGAAAAGTGGAATAGAATATTAATGTTAACATAAGTTTTATTAATATATTTTTAAAAAGATAATGGAGAGATAGAGAGACAGTATATAGCTGGTAAGGTGCTTGCCTTGCATGTGTCTGGCTCAGGTTTCTACAAGATTTTGGGGACAAGAATGAAAATATTTAAGTAAAGTATCTTTTTGCATAGCTTTGAATTTGGAATCATGTTACTGTTTTTACATAATCAGTTAAACATTTCTTTAAAATGTAGCACTGTAGCATTGTCGTCCAGTTATTATTGATTTGCTCAATAGGTACCAGTAACATCTCCATTGTGAGACTTGTTGTTACTGTTTTTGGCATATTAAATATGCCACGGGTAGCTTGCCAGGCTCTGTTGTGCAGGTTGGATACTCTCGGTCGCTTGCCAGGCTCTTTGAGAGGGACAGAGGAATCAAACCCGGGTCAGCTGCATGCAAGGCAAACGCCCTACCTGCAGTGCTATCGCTCCAGTTCTTCTTAAAAATAAGATAAATAAAATAAATTCACTGAATTGAACACCGCAGTTTATTCCGATCTTCTTTCTCCATTCTCCTCTGATTCTCCTCCTGCTTCTTCCTCCCCCATCCTACTTCATTCTCCCTCCTGCTTGCATTCCAACTCTCGGTCTCTCTCTCGATCTGTGGATCTGGCCCCCGTGGATCTGGCCCCCCAACCCACTCTTACAGTCTAGTTAAATCTCAACAGCATGAGGGGGTTGGGGCATACACATAGGTGTGGTCAGCAATAGGGTAAGGTTCTTTTCCCTCAGGGGATGCTTCTCCTAGGACTTAATTCTCTTTCAGCAGGAGGATCCACCCAAGGGCAGAGTACCATGAATGTGTTTCTCTTCTCCTCAGCCAGCAAACATATAAGAATTCATAATATTAATCATTTTGTATGGACACAATAAGAGATGCATTAAAGCTTATAGAATTGCTCTCCTGGGGCCATCTCAATCTCAGACTACAGTGCTCAGGCCAGATCAGTCTTTCCTATCCCTGGCAGGGTCCCAGTCTCATAATTACTATTGGATCATGACAGCATTTGTCTATGATCAAGCTCTTAACTTATAGTTAAGAATTAGGCACTTTGGCCAGGCCCATCTCGATGCCAGGGTAGCACATAACTCACCACTTGCCCTGGATCCTTCCCATCCCATGTTGGGGACCCTACTTTGGGGTGCTAGGAACTGAGGGCAACTGAGGCTTAAGTGGAGAAAGCAGATGCCTGGGAGGGAATAATATTCGAGGCCAATTAAGTCTTAAGTTATAAAAACATAATATTGTCTTCTTGTGTCTATACAAAAAAGACATAGCTTTAAAGTAAATTATTCAAAAGGCATAAAGAGGAGAGAAAGGCAATGTTATAATATTCAGTGTCCTAGGAAGTTCTGACCTTACCAATTAACAGAGTTTGATTAAGGGAAGAGCAGATAAACTGGTAGAAATGGTTACAGATAAACAAAGGAATGGGAGTGACTCAGGAGCACTTTGATGGGTGTGACTGATAAACCTAAGCTCCTAGTGGCAAGGGGGAAAGGACAAACCAATGATATCCAACAATCACACAGACAGCCAAAATACTTGCAACAATTAAACAGCTGTATTGTTACTGGCTGTATATTTCTCATAGGATAAGATAGAGACAAATAAGTACTTTCAACCAATCTTGAGTTTAATTCATTAGTCTTTTGTTAAAATTAATATTGGTATTGCTATTATCTTAGTGTAGACAAGTACAGCGTAGCTATTAAGGATATATTGTAACATAAATCAATTATTCTAATATTGTGAGTAGCCAAGCGTTTTTAAAGAGAAAAAAATATACAAGCATGAATGCAAAAGTTAGCGAAAAAAATGTATAGTGTCCCATTTGAATTGAAATGAAATTTGAATCTTATATGAACATATAAGATTTTTAACATTCATATATCTGTCTATAAACACCAATTTTTAATAATAAAAGAACCAGGGGTAATATTTTAAATGGTTGATACCAAGTGGAGGATGAAATACCTGATACCTGTTGTAACAGAAAGCTATGTATCATCACAGAAAGTCTATGGATCACAGACTAAAGTGGCCATGTTGGAAGAACACAGGAGTCAACTTAAAGAGCAGCTTCCGGTCTCACACGGGTCAATGTGAACATTAGGATGAATAGTTTTACCTGGCTTAAGTACACACAATTTCATACATATACACAAATGCATAATGATACTAAAAGTTGATAAATTAATTGAAGCGGTCAAACATGCATCTTGCCTACAGATGTATTTTTCAGACCATCGGGAGATGGTAAAAGGCAGGAATCCCTAGGTTAGACCCTAGGCACCACATAGTGACCCCAAGCACCACAGAGTCTTCTCATGTCCCTGAGAACTGCTTGGGAGGTCTCCTCTCCCCTCTAAATTAACAAATGAAAATAACAGAAAGGGTGGGTCCAAATGATGGAAGGGGAAGTGAAGCAAGAAGGCACCTGCTACGAGACCACAGGTAAAAAGAGGACATACAGGCTAAAATGGCCCCACTGAAGGCCATGCCTGTGAGACCAGCAACTATCTCTGTTTCATGAAGGGGACTGAAGCTCAGCAAGGACACAGCTCGGGTGCCCACCCCAGGGAGAGAAAGGCATGCTGAGTCTTCTTGGGCCAGTCTCCCCCTAGATGATGTGTCAAGCATAACGGCACTACAGAGTAACTGAGAACAAGAGCAGGGTACAGGCACCTGTACACTGGGGCTCGTCCACAAGTGTGTGTGTATGTTTGTATGTGTGTGAGAGAGAGAGTGATAAAGAGAGAGGAAGAGGGGAGAGAGAGAGAGAGAGAGAGAGGAGAGAGATGAGCACTATGCCATATGAAGCAAAGATGATCAAAGCCAAAATTATCTCCCCTCACCCAACCCCTAGAATGGTTGCTGGAGCACCTCAGCCACCTGAGGGATAGCTTCCTTTCTACGGCGGGTGAGTCCCTTGGTCCCTCCTTTTGGCTGCCCTTCAGCTCTCCTGTCTTCTGAGAGGATAAGAGAGCTGCATCCCCCCCACACACCCCCGAGAAGCAGAGTGCAGTCTCCTGCTTCTGGCAGCTAATGGGCACATCCTGCAGCCCAGAGAAGCATGGCTCCAATTCAACACAAGGGAGAAGCTCCCAGCTACCAGCCACTGTGTCTCCACCTTCTCTGGGCATTTGAGCCTGACCTGAGGGCTTCTCCGCACATCTCTTGACTCTGAGGGGAGCATCCACATCCTCCCTGGAGCCCCTGGTCTCCTGGCTGCTTCATGCACTTCCCATATCTGAGGAGAAGAGTCTCTAACCTGACCCATGGGGGAAATGCCACCCAGAAAAGGACAATTTGGGTTTCTGGTGCAACAAAGCCTCCTCCTCCCCTTCACACCTGACTCCTGTGCACCTATTCTGTATCCAGTCAAATGACTAAACATTTGACTACAGACCAGATGCAGTCAGACTTGGAAGCACTGAACAATGGACACTTAGCAGGTTGATTAGTATTTAACAGACAGCAGGGAACAGCCAAAAGCAGATGCACTGACGGAAACCAGGTCTGTCTGGAGGTGCAGAGTAATTAGGTACTCTTGAGCGCCAGAAACCAACTGTACCCAAACTGGAGGGAAAACATCACAAATGCAGCCAAGCACCAGCAGATGTGAATACTGAATACTGAGGGACAACACCAGGTGACTTCTCTTCAGGGTTGCTGATAATCCAGTAATCTAGTGAGAGCAAACTCCCAGCAACAGTTCAGTCTCTGGGGGTAATTAAAAAATAGGAACAATACACTGCCACTGCCTTGCATAAAATTAGTCCCTCATCACTCCCATCCATATACACCAGACATAATTAAGATGCAAAGGAATTTAAATGGATAAAGACAAAAGCCTAGGAAGGACCATGCTCCAAGTGCAAAAGAGTTGAATAGGAAGGGGGAAGAGTTCCAAACACACGAGGAATTCAAAGTGACACTGGAAAGTTAGTCACTAAACTGAGGAAAAACAATAGAGGAGAGCACAAATGAGGAAAGAAATAAGTATGAGAAAACTTCAATCAGAAATAACCAGCATCGTAGAATTCAAAAACGTAATGGAAATGGAAATGAAATGACAGAAGCAAGGGAGAAATCAGTATGATTCAGGACAAGATACAGGAAGCCATTTTAAAAGAGCAGAAGAAGGAAAAAAAGGAATCTTAATAAGAAAATATGAGTATAAGGGACAACCTAAATGGAAATAATATCCAAATGACAGTGATCCTGAAGAAGAGGAAAGAGAACGGGGAAGAAGTTTGGGTAAAAGAAACTGTAGCGAGAATTTCTGCTACTCTAAGGATCAACTCATACCCAAATCCAGAAGCTCAAAGAATGTTGAATAAAATACACTCAAACAGAAGAAAAGCAAGATGCACTATAACTGAAATGGCAAGGTCAGCTGAGACTGTTCAGGGGCAAGTGAGCAGGTTTCCATGCTGGAGCACAGCTTCAGGTTCAGTCCTTGAGTACCACTAGGAGTGACCCTGGACTACCGCTCTGGAAGCAGCCCATGAACACCACTGGATATAGCCCCCAAAACGACAATTATAGAAATAGAATTCTTAGAGCAGTAAGAATAAAAGAATGTTTTTCTTTCTTCTGGTTTACTTCATTTAACCTGATATCTTCCAGTTCCATCTGTGTTGCAGCAAGTTGGATGATTTTATCATTTATTTACAGCTGTGTAGAGTTCCATTATATATAATATCATATGTGATATATATGACATATATATAATGTCTTTGATCTATTTGGGGACATCTAGATTGATTCCAAATCTTAATTATTGCACTGAGTGCTACAATGATTAATGGTGTGCATAAATCCTTTTGAATGAATAATTTTGTATCTTGGGCATATCACTTATATGTGGTATTTAGAGTGACTAGATGAGGATATGCAATGTGGAATTTTTTGCAGTATTTTTTGCTTGTTTCTTTATTGAATCACCCTGAGGTATACACTGACAGAGCTGTTCATGATCGGTTTCAGTTACACAATGTTCCAACATGCATCCTTCCACCATTGTATATTTCCCACCATCAACTTCTGCCACTGACCGCCCCTTTTCCCCAGTCTGCCTCTGTAGCAGGCACTTTTCTTTTTTCTTTATCTCTACTTTTGGGTAGTATGGTTTGTAGTACAGATACTAAGAGGTCATCATGTTTGGTACTTTATCCACTTTCAGCATGCAATTCCACCAGAGCAATCACTTCTAACCATCATTGTCATTGTGGTCCCATCTCTAACCCAACTACCCTCTTCCCCAGTGCATGAGACAGGCTTCCAACTGTGGACCCATTTTCCTGGCTTTTGTTTCTACTGTCCTTGAGTATTAGTCTCCTACTATGTTTTTTGTTTGTTTGTTTGTTTGTTTTATATATATGTATATATATATATTCCACAAATGAGTGCTATTATTTTATGGCTATTACTCTCTTGACTCATTTCATTCATCATGATACTCTCCATATCTATCCATTTATAAATGAAATTCTTGACTTCATTTTTACTAATAGTTGCGAAGTATTCTATTGTGTAGGTGTACCACTGTTTCTTTAATCAGTCATCTGTTCTTGGAAACTTGGGCTGTTTCCAGATTCTGGCTATTGTGAACAGTGCTGCAATGAACATAGGAAATGTAATGGCTTAAAGGGGAGATGACTATATCACCCTTGTTCCCAGAATATAAGGAAGAGAAGGAAAGAAATAGAGTGAAGTGGGATGGGTTAAGAGGATCCAGGTATCTTGGTAGTGCTGAGAAATGATAGAGCTACTGGATAAGAATTGTGTGCTGAAAACAGGTAAAGGAACAAACATGGTAACATCTCAGTACCTGTATTGCAAACCATAATACCCTAAAGGGGGGAAGAGAAAGGAGAGAGAGAAATTGGGAAGGAAAGTGCTTGCCGTGCCTGCCATAAAGACAGGCTGAGGGGAGGTGATGGGAGGAAAACTGGGAACATAAGTGGTGTGAAATGCACACTGGTGGAGGGATGGGTGTTGAACACTGTATGACTAAAACCTGACCATAATCAGCTCTATAATTCTGTATCTCATGATTGTGACGAAAGAAAGAAAGAAAGAAAGAAAGAAAGAAAGAAAGAAAGAAAGAAAGGAAGGAAGGAAGGAAGGAAGGAAGGAAGGAAGGAAGGAAGGAAGGAAGGAAGGAAGGAAGGAAGGAAGGAAGGAAGGAAGGAAGGAAGATGATAGAGCTAAATATCCAAACAGCAGAGTCAACAACACTGAAATCACAAGGTCCAAACTTTAATAACCAAACATAAAAGGTACCAGGCAGGCTAGGGCTATGTCAGGAGAGTAGGAGAGGGAACCTGGGAACACTGGTGGAGGGAAGTTGACACAGGTGGCAAAATTGGTGAAGGAACATTGAATACCCCAAACCCGACAATGAATAACTTTGTACCTCATGATGCTTTAGTAAAATAAAATTTGGAAAAGAATTGTAAGAGGCCCGCCCCCCCAACTCAAAGTAAATCTATCAAATGAAACTCTACAGCCTACAAAGGAATGGTATTGAGAAGCCAATGTGTTACATGAAACAGATACCCGAACAAGAATACTCTATCCAGCTAGTTATTCAGATTTGAGGGAGTGACACAGAACTTTACATGCAAGTGGCATCTAAAGAAGTCCACGGCCACTGAGCAGCCACTACAAGATACACCAAATGGTCTTCCATCAAAGGCAAAAAAATTCCACTAGTGAGATCCTTAAAACACAAAATGAAGTAAAGAAAGACAGTAATAATGGGAACTAATAAAGATATTGAAGCTCCTGTGCTTTGATCTTAAGAGGAATATAAACCTAGAACTTCTGAGATAAAATTCATGGTGTTCTCAGGGTGGACATTCTTAGAAAGCACACACAAAAAAGGCAAATGAAATCTACCAATTTTATTAAAGGCAGATATCAAAGTACAGGGGAGAAAAATTTAAAAAGCCAAAGAAACAAATACTAATGGCATCCATATCTAGAATTCATAAAAAAGATGATGATAATTTCCTTTAATACAATAATTTTGCTTTTTGTAAGTGGCCTGAATTCACCAATAAAAAAAGATAATGTGAGCAGATGGAATCGAAAATTGAGCACAAAAATCGTCTCTTTGTTTATTTGTTTTTGGGGTATCACCTCATAATGCTCAGGAGTTAACCCTGGCTCTGCACTCAGGAATCACTGCTGGTGGGTTCAGGGGACTGCATGGGATACCAGGGATTGAATCTGGGTCAGCTGCATGCAAGGCAAACACCCCCCCTACCATGTTATTGCTCCAGCCCCTGAACACAATCTTCATCTGATTACAAAAGACACCCACGAGGGGCCAGAGTTTACTGTGCTGCAAGACCTTGCACAGAGGAGCCTTAGGTTTCATCCCCAGCATTATGTGGTCATCCAAGAACTGCTGGAAACAACCACTGAGATTAGAATCAGGAGTAGCACCTAAGAACAGAACCAAAAGTAACCCCTGAGCACTGCTGTGTATCCCACAAACAACAACAAACAAGAGATAACACGAGAGCTGCCATGATGAATACACGCTCAAAGTAAAGTCTGAAAGAACAATCATACAGAGTAGAAATAGCTACAAAGGGATGAGATGGTCATAGTTATACATAATAAATTTACTTGAAATTTTAAAAGTTTATAAGATACAGAGATGGGCATTATATAATGATTAAAAAGACTTAACTCATTAATATATAAAAACCATTAATATATGTTCATATATAATCATCATCATCCCATTGATCATCAATTTCCTTGAGTGGTCTCAGTAACATTTCCATTCGTCCTAGCCCTAAGATTTTATTTTATTTATTTATTTTTTTATTGAATCACCATGTGGAAAATTACAAAGCATTCAGGCTTAAGTCTCAGTTATACAATGATTGAACACCCATCCCTTCACCAGTGCACATATTCTACCACCAAGAACCCCAATATACCTCCCCTCCCACCCTCACTGCCCCCCACCTGTGTAGCTCATAATTTTCACTTTACTTTCTCTTTACTTTGATTATATTCAATATTTCCACAAAAACTCACTATTATTGTTTGTAGTTTCCCTTCCAAAATCAAACCTGCTGAAAAGGAAGCATTTGATAATTTGTTTTCCATTGCTGAGAACGAAGAGATATGAGGTTTTGGATTTCTGTATTTTAGTATTTTAGTAACTAAGTCCAGGGAAATTTCTGCCAGAAATTGCATCATTGCAAGCTTGTACCTCTCTTTAGTGGTCCTTACAAGATGGTGGTCACCACGCCTCCCGCCCCCCCCCCAGAAAGAAAAAGCCAAGAGAGAAAAACCTTTCCCCTCCTGGGGCAGCATGGCGCCATGGCTTAGTTCACAGTCTAGAGACATTTCTGAAAGAAGCTGCTCGTACCAAAAGTAGTTTAGCTGGCCTCTGCAATCATGGTCATCCAGCAACAGAGAGGCTGCACACGTGTGGCCACTAGGGTCACATCTTGGCAGAGAGCGGCAGTGGCGCTGGTACCACCCCGTCCCGAGATTCGTGCACATCCTGTTGCTGACACCCTGAGATTTTATAAGCTTCTCTTTACTCATCCTTCCCAATGGTGCTGCATTGGAGGCTCTTTCAGTGTCAGGGGAATGAGGCCCATCATTGTTACTGGTTTTGGCATATGAATATGCCACTGGGAGCTTACCAGGCTCTCGTATATATTAATATATACACCCCATTGCTCATTGATTTGTTTGAGCGAGCACCAGTAATGTCTCTCAATTGTGAGACTTATTTGTTACTGTTTTTGGCACATCCAATATGCCATGGGTAGCTTGCCAGGCTTTGCCATGCGGGCACGATACTCTCGGTAGCTTGCCAGACTCTCTGAGAGGGGCAGAGGAATTGAACATGGGTTGGCCGTGTGAAAGGCGAATGCCCTACCACTATGCTATTGCTCCAACCCAATATATACACCGTTATATATAAATAAATATATATGCCAAATAGAAGAGCATCAAAATATATAAAGCAACTACTACCATGTCTGGAGAAAAATAGTACGAGAATTTAGAACCACATTCTCACTATTAAATAGATCAATAAGACAAATAAAATCTATAAGGAAACTTTAAAGAAAGAAATGGAAGACCTAGATTTTACAGTCATATATAGTCATATGTAGTTTTCTTCTCCCCACCAAAAATTACCAAAAATCAGAATACACTTTCTTTTCCAGAGTACTAGAAAACATGGAGAACCAGAGGACATGGAGTAGAACACTGGAGAAAACTATGACCAATAGAACGACACAGTTTATTCTATAGGGTAGACCATGTGCATGGATAGAAAACAAATCTTCATAAAATCAATATAATATAAATAATATCAAATAACTTCTCAGCCTACAATGGTTTGAAGGTAGAAGTAACAATCACGATCACGATCATGAAATCCCGTTAATCATTGATTTCTCAAGCGGGCTCAGTAACATCTCCATTCGTCCTTTCCCTGAGATCTTAGAAGTCTCTCTCGACTTGGCCCTCCCAATATGTCACACTGGAGGCTCTTTCAGGTCAGGGGAATGGGATCCAGCTTGTTACTGGATTTATCATATGAATACACTGTGGGAAGCTTGCAAGGCTGTCCCATGTGGGCAGGAACCTCTCAGAAGCTTGTAAGTTTCTCCCAGAGAGAGAAGTAGGCTACAAGATATTGCGCGGCCACACGCTTCTGGGAGCTCACTTTTAAGTCTCTGGATGTTGGCCGTTGATGGGATTACACACACCTGGGTTCCTCTGCCAGTACCTTCATGCATGAGGCTCATCTGAATGTGTGGAGAAGAGGCTCGAGCATGGCTGTAGCTAGGTTCCAGTGGTCTTCAGCTGCCGGGAGCTCTGCTCGGGATGGGGAGGGAAGCTGAAGCCCATCCCCTCCGAAGGGCCCCGGGGAAGACAGCCAGGCATGCGGGCAAGGTAGAAGTAACAACAAACATAAATCCAGAAAAAAAAACTAAACACTTGGTAGGTGCACAACATACTACATTAATAAACATACAACATTAGGAAATCAAAGGATAAATAAGACTTTTCCTGTATAGAAATGAGAATGAAAACATGAACCAGAATGTATGGGATGCAGCAAATGTTGTACTGAGCTTAGGTCATAGCAACACAGGTGTTTATTTAGAAATAAGAACTGATACACACACACACACACACACACACACACACATGCACAACATCACTTCTCAAGAAACAAGAAAAAGAATAATAAAGAAAACACAAAGTAGAAGGAGGAAAATAAATATTGCAGTAGAAATCAACTATATAGAAATAAAAAACAAACACATAAGATGAAGGAAACCAAAGGCTGTTTTCTGGAAAGTATAAACAAGACAAACAATGACAAACACTTGATCTTGGATTACAATACTTAGTTGATATAAGATTTGCGGGTAATAAAGAGATAAACTAGAGGTGACAGGCAGAGATGGACTAGAGGTGACAGGCAGAGTGGTAAAAATACCAGGGCATTTTTAGTGGTAGTGAAGGACAGTAATTATATATCAATAACATAAATGTTAACACTATCATAAACATGTTACCTAAACTACAGTAATATATACAAATAAAAGAATATATAAGATGTAAAACGTCTTGCTAGACTCTCAAAGAAAAAGTGAAAGAAAATACTAATAAGTTATATCAGAAATAAAGTGAAAGAGAAATTCTAAATATAAAATATTTTACACTATTACTATGAACAACATTACGCCACTAAACTGGAAAATCTAAAAGAGATCAAATTTTACAATCATCCAAGACTGGATCAGGAGGAAGAAGAAAACTTGAACACACCAATAACTATCATGGCAATTGAAAAAGCAATAAAAAATATTTATTCTTTAAAACAAAAGTCTAGATACAGACAGATAGGTTCACCAGCTAACTCTCCCAAACAGTCAAAGAGGACCTACTATTCATCTGACTCAAGCTATTAAAGAAGGTTGAGGTGAGGATCCTCCTGAATCACTCCAATAAAATCAATATTACCTGAATCTGGATACCATAGCAGACATCTACAACAAAGAAAACTTCAGACCAATTTCTTTGGGACCAAAGCTGCAAAGGTCTTCGAAAAATTTAGTGAATGAGGCTGTTAAAGCACTTGATTTCCATGCAGCTGACTAAACTTTTTCTTTTTTTTTGGCTTTTTAGTTCACACCCGGCTATGCTCAGAGGTCACTCCTGGCTCTGCAGTCAGGAATTACCCCTGGCGGTGCCTGGGGGACCATACGGGATGCTGGGAATCGAACCTGGGTCAGCTGCATGCAAGGCAAATGCCCTACTTGCTGTGCTATCACTCCAGCTCCAGCCCCCTGACTAAACTTTTATCCCCAGTACCTCATATGATCCCATAAGCACTACCAGCAGTTACCTCTGAGCACAGAATCAGGAGTACACCCTGAGTACCCTGAGTGAAGACTTAACACCACCCTCAAATCTTTGTGAACCAAATTCAACAATAAATGAAATGAATCATATACCATGATTATACACCCTGAGATTTATCCCAGAGATGCACAGGTATTTCAATATGCACATATCAATTAAAGTGATGTAGTACATTAATAAAAGGAGAGATGAAACTATATGATAATGTCAGTAGACACAGATAAAGCATTCAACAAAATTCAAACTTATTTACCATCATCATCCCATTGATTGTCAAATTTCTCGAGCAGTCTCAGTAACCTCTCAGTAACTTATTTATGATTAAGAAAAAATTAGAAAAACCAGGACTTGAGGGATTTATCTCAATATAGTAAAGGCCATTTATCACAAATTGACAGCCAAAATAATAATGGTGAAAAGCTTAAAGCATTTTCTCTAAGATTATGCATAATGCAAGGATGTCCACTCTCACCACTATTATTTAACAAAGAATTAGAAGTCTTAGTCACAGTAATTATGTAAGTAAAAAAAGAAAAATTAGAGATCAAAATTGGTAAAGAAATCATTTCCAAATGATTTGACATTATTTATATAAAACAATAAATATTCTACCAAAATTCTTAGAAACAATAAAATTATATAGTAAAGTAGTGAACTATAAAATCAATGAACAAAACTTATTTCATTATTATATGTAAACAACGATGTAGAAGAGATAGTATTTTTAAATCCCATTTAAGATCTTTCTCAAAAAACAATCATAAATAGAATTAATCATACTGTCCCTACTCCTGTCAAGTACCTAGAAATAAACATAATAAGATTAAAATATTTATTTAGTGAAAACTATAAATTACTACTCAAAGTTATAAAAATATAGAATAAAATGGAAACATTGCCTGCTAGTGAATTGAAAGAACTAATATAGTTTAAAATTGTTATCTTATATCATACAGATTTGGTCTGATCTTTATCAAAATCACCATTACATTCTTCAAGGAGATAGACAAATACTTCTAAACGTTCTTTGGAGACATAGAACTCGCAGAAAATACAAAGCAACTCTAAGGAAAAAAAATTGGAAGTTTTGCATTCCAGGTTTTAAACTATATTTTAAAGCTGCAGTAACCAAAAGTTTGGTACTGGAATAAAAATAGACCTCAGAACAATAGAACAGAATTTAAAGCTAAGAGATGAACCTTCAGATGTATGGAGAGTTTATTTGCAACAAACTGACTAGTTGCATTAAAAGGAGCTTCTTCCCAAAACGGTGTTGGTAAAACTAGTTAGCCTCATGCAAAACCCCCTAACTCATATATACAAACCATGACAAAGGTTAATTCAAAATGTTTTGACCTCAATGTCAAATATGTATTCATAAGATACATTAAGGAAAACGTTAGTAGGACTCTCCACAATTTTTACCTCAGGAGATTCTACAGAGAGACTCTACTGGAAAAGAAAAACAAAAGCAGAAATAAATGAGGTTGCATCAAACTAAAAATATTCTGTCCTTCAAAAGAAATGACTAAAATTAAAAGGAACCCTACTAATGGGAGAAAATATCCATGCATTATACATTTGACAATGGGCTAATAATACCTAATAATAATATATAATAATATCACCTATCTTTATTTTTTGCTTTTAGGGCCACTCCCGGTGATGCACAGGGGTTACTCCTGGTTTATGCACTCAGGAATTACTCCAGGCAGTGCTCTAGGGACCATATGGGATGCTGGGAATCGAACCTAGGTTGACCGCATGCAAATGCCCTACCCACTGTGCTATCGCTCCAGCCCCAATATCATTTATCTAAGGTAGAGATGAAATGAAGCATTCATTAAGCTCAACAACAAAACACACAACCCCATTAAAAAATGGGGAGAGGACAGAATTTTAAAACTTTCTTTCAAAAGGACGTATGTACATCAGTATTCATTGCTTTGTTTAGTACAATGGCAAAGATATGGAATCCACCTAGGTGTCCAATGGCAGATGAATGAATTATGAAGATGTAGCATATATAAACAATGGAATATTAAGCAGCTGCAAGGAACAATGAAGTCATGCAATTTTCTACAACCTGCTTTTAACAGGAAGATATCACGTTGAGTAAAGTAAGCCAGAGAAAGAAAAATACAGAATGAACCCACCTATCTGTAGCATATAGAATAACTGGATAAGGAAATGCAATGTAGTAAAGAGAGGATGTCAAGGTCACCCTTGGCCCTAGAGCTTAAAGAGGAGAAGGACAGAGAAGGAAATAAATCAATGGAGGAGAAAAGATGCCTAAAGGAAGTAATGTGGGAACAGGGGCTAGGGCTTCAATTATACTGTTGATACGGGTGAGTGGTGCAGCCATGTAGCCAAAGCACAGACTCAGTAACACTGAAAACGTGAGATCTAAGTTGAAACCACTGAACTTTGTAATATGTCTGTCAAAATGGCAGGCTGGGGAGGAGGAGAGGAGGGACTTGGGGATGTGGGGGGTAAGGGTGGAGTATGGGCACACTGGAGGGAAGTTAACTCTGGTGGTGGGATTGGTGTGGAAATATTATAGGCCTAAAACTCAACTATCAATAACTTTGCAAATCATGGTTCGAATCTTCAAATTGAATTTTTTTTAAAAATGGGTAGAGGAGCTGGAGACCTCATTAAAGAAGTCATACAGGTGGTCTACAGGTGTCATCATCAGGGCCAGAGAGATAGTACAGAGGTAGGGTGTGTGTTTGCTTGCACACAGCAAACCTGGGTTTGATTCTAGTACCCCATAATGCCCCCTCCTGCCCCCGCAGCCCACCAGGAGTGATCCTTGAGTGCAGAGCCAGAAGCCCATAGCACTGCCAGGTCTTGCTCAAAAAGAAATGTTTTTAGGGGCTGGAGCCCTAAAAACATACAGCAGGTATGGTGTTTGCCTTGCATGCGGCTGACCCAGGTTCGATTCCCAGCATCCCATATGGTCCCCAAAGTACCACCAGGAGTAATTCCGGAGTCCATGAGCCAGGAGTATTCCCTGTGTATCACCAGGTGTGACCCAAAAAGGAAAAAAAAAACAGAAAAATAAATGTTTTTAAAGTCCACTGGAGTGATAGCACAGCGGTAGGGCATTTGACTTACATGCAGCCAACCCGGGTTCAATTCCTCCATCCCTCTTGGAGAGCCCAGCAAGCTACCGAGAGTATCCCACCCCCACGGCAGAGCCTGGC
The DNA here is from genome assembly GCF_027595985.1 of Sorex araneus. Lineage (NCBI taxonomy): Eukaryota > Metazoa > Chordata > Mammalia > Eulipotyphla > Soricidae > Sorex > Sorex araneus. Next base: position 297,051,008 of record NC_073303.1, read on the forward strand.
AAGCTACTCGTGGCATATTCGATATGCCAAAAACAGTAACACTAAGTCTCACAATGGAGATGTTACTGGTGCCCGCTGGAGCAAATTGATGAACATCGGGAGGACAGTGATATAGTTTTTAAAGTGTTTATCAACACTGATTACCAGGGAAATGCAAATCAAAATGACAATAAGAGGTCACTTCACAAGAGAAGAGTGGCATATATCAAAGATTTCCAGAAACGATTAGTGTGGGTGGGGATGTGCTGAAAATAGGAATGCTTCTTCATTGTTGAAAAGACTGTCATCTGGTTTAGCCCTTATGGAAAACAGTAGAGATTTCTCAAAAAAAAATGTAAAAATAGAGTTCCATATAACCCAATGATTTCACTCCTCAGAATCTATCCCAAGAACACAAAAACATGAATTCACTAGGATATACAGATGCCTATATTCATTACAGCACTATTTATAATAGCCACGATCTGGAGATAACACAAATGCCCAACAGCAGTTGAGTGGATAAAGAAATTGTTGAATATGCACAATGAAATACTATTCAGCTATAGGAAAAGATGAAGTATTGCATTTTGCTTTAACTCAGAAGGATCTGGGGGTGTCGTGCTAAGTGAGTTAAGTCAGAAGGAGAAAATAAATGCTAAATGTTCTTGCTCATGTACAGAGCATAAAGAAATAGTGTAAGAGAATTGACAGTGGTCAGTAGAAATAAATACTGAGATATTGCCAACGGAACTGTAAATTTCTGCCAACGTGGAGTACGTGTAGGGAAGAAAAGGTCTTAGGAAAGTAAGAGTGGTGTTGTAGCATAGTAAGTGTCAATTAATATTAATACCATCATAGGCCACTATACAGTTTTTTAAAATTTTAAATGAAAAGAACAAGTTATTTCAGAGTAACAAAGAGTTGGTGAAGAAAAGTTATTTATAGAAGAATTTCAGCTGATGCAAAAAGAAAAATACTATTATAAAATGTAATTTTCTAACTCTTCATTGAATACTGGACATATGCAGGAATACCAATGCTTTATAAACCATTAAAAATATTTATTGGCATATTAAAATGGAGGGATAGGTTGAAATAGAACAACCACTCCAAACTAAAATCAGGCTAACCAATTGTTATCTCATACATTATGTAAGACAATACAAAGTAAAAGAAAAAGTTATAACTTTAAGCATCACTCCATAGTTAACACAGTGGATTTAGGTAAAATGTCAAGAGTAAGAACATAAACATCCTTAAAAAAAATCAGCTGAAAGCAGAATGTGAAAAGTAACATCTTCATTGTGAGACTTGTTGTTACTGGTTTTGGCATATCAAATACACCACGGTAGCTTGCCAGGTAGCTTGCCAGGCTCTTCGATAATAGTCATAAAAGAGAAAACCACTAAATGCAACATGCAAACACTAAATCCTATTTGGAATAAACTAAACATAATACATTTTTAAGCAATCAGAAAAACTTAACCAGATACTGGATATACATGATGTTAAGACATGACATAAGTTCTGGATTTGACCCTTAGTACTTCAGCTGTGAGTGCATACGGATGCACCCCCCACACACACACACACACATACACACACACTACTATTTATTTTATTAAGGGTGAAGATATCATTGTTTTTATTGTAAAGCGAATATTATTGGACATACAGACTTAAAAAATGCAGGTGAGACAATAGAATATCTTATTCAAAATAACATGAAAACAATGATAAATTTTTTTAAAAAGAGAGGAAGTAAAACTGATAGAATATTTAAAATTGCTAAAATTGCTGAAGATGGGTAAGAGACACAGTCCTTGCCTTGCATGCAGCCTACCCAGGTTCGATTTCTATCACCCACACAGTTCCTCGAGCCTGCCAGGAGTGAACCCTTGAGTGCAAAGCCAGTTCTAAGTCCTGAGCACCAGTAGCTGTGACCCTAAAATCTTCCCCACCAAAAATTGCTGAAGTTGAGTAAGAGATCTATGAGAGTCAACGGTACTTTTGTCTGGACTGTTTTATAACAAAATTTTATTGCTAATTATTTAAAAATATGATTATATAATTAAAGTATTTAAGAATTTTGTTTTTAACTTTGAAGAATTTGATGTTGAGACATTATTTTTCCCCTTTAGATATCTGTCTAACATTCATCGACTTAAAGAAGGCCTTCGATTCTGTTGAGACTGAAGTGGTCATCGAAGCCCTAGCCAAACAGGGCGTTCAAACTCAGTACATCAAGATCCTCCGAGAGCTGTGCTATGGATTCACCACCAGGATCTCACCATTCTACAAGGAAAGTGACCATTGACGTAAAGAGAGGGGTTCGGCAGGGTGATACCATTTCACCGAAAGTCTTCAGTGCCACCCTTGAGAACATCATGGGATGACTGGAATGGGAAGGAGTGGGAGTGAAGAAAGACGGTCAGAAACTATACCACCTCCGCTTCACTGATGACATCATTCTGATAATGCCAAACATTACCTGAGCGGCACAAATGCTGGCCAACTTCAACCGCAAGTGTGGAAAGGTCGGACTGCAGCTGAATTTCACTAAGACAATGTTCATGAAAAACGAACTAGTCCCTGACATTCCATTTGCTCTCAATGGAAATGAACATCTCCGAATGCAGCAGCTATGTGTACCTGGGTCGAAAGCTCAACGTGAAGAACGACTTGGTGCCAGAACTGCACAAGAGGGAGAGAGCAGCGTGGAACGCCTTCAAGAGCATCGAAGAAGTGGTTAAGAGGGCAGAGAACCTCCAACTCCGGGCACACCTTTTCGATTCCACCATTCTTCTTGCACTAATGTATGCCTCAGAGATCTGGGCCCTATGCAAACAGGATGAGAATGCTATTCGGGTATCCCAAAGAGGAATTGAAAGAGCTATGCTAGGAGTATCACGTCTCACTCAAGTGAGAGAAGGAATCCAGAGTTCCAACCTCCGTCCATGTTCAAGAATCAGGGACGCTGTCTTGTTTGCCAAGGTGTCAAAAATCAGATGGGCCGGTCACATATGCGATTCAGAGACTACCGCTGGATTAGAACTGTTACTGGCTGGATTCCACAGGACATCAAAAGACCATGTGGCCACCCACCAACAAGATGGTCAGACTTCTTCATCAAAACCCTGAATGAATGGTTTGAGGCTCTTTGTTTTTCTGGAGCGAGCAGATACCATTGAGCTACACTAGCACGTGACCAGGACAAATGGAGACATTACTGGTGCCCACTCGAGCAAATCGAAGATCAACGGGATGACAAATGATACAAGTGATACAAGATATCAGGGATTGAACTCAGGTCTTTCTTATAGCTGCAAAGAATGCACTGATCAATATATCAAGCTCTTAAGAATCTCGATAAGTGAGTCAAGGTCCAACAGTAATAGTAGAACCATGGAGACCAGGGAGAAAATACTTTTTCCCGTGCTGCATATAATATCACATTTTCCCATTTTATCAAGCGAGTTCCAGTTTTTCTGTACTAAGTCTATTGTTGGTCCTATAGATTCTCCTAAGTAAGTCATAAAATTTATTTTCTCTTATGAATAGGAGGTTTTGGACAGGAGAGATAGTACAGTGGGTAGGGCTCTTGCCTTGTATGCAGCTGACCAGGATTTGATCCCTGGCATCCCATAGGGTGCCAGGAGTAAGCCCTGAGCATTGCTAAGATGTGACCCCAAACAAAAACAAACCCAGGGGCTTTGGGCGATAGCACAGCGAGTAGAGCGTTTGCCTTGCATGCGGCCAACCTGGGTTCGATTCCCAGCATCCCATATGGTTCCCTGAGCACCTCCAGGAGTAATTCCTGGGTTCATGAGCTAGGAGTAATCCCTGTGCATTGCCAGGTGTGACCCCCAAAAGAAAAAAAAATCTTGTAAAAAAAAGTGAGGGAGGTGACAGATAATCGGTGAATGCAATTGGTTGTTCTTAATCTCTTCAACAAGAGGGATAAGCAGTAAGATAAATAATAGTTACATCTAAGGGGCAGGAATATTAACATTTAAAAAAGCACAGCACAACTAAATCCTCTTTGACGCTATGCTTCACTGAGATGGCCAGCAGCCTCTGACCACTCACCCCTGCCCAGGCAGACCGCAGGAGAGCAACAGTTCTCACGACAAAGCACCTGGCCTGACACCAGGCTACTCCAGGAATATTTAATTCCAGACTCGGAGCTTGATTTTACTTTTGCATTTGTTTAATTAAAATTAATTAGATAGAGAATGACTCAGATTACTGTGGTATCCAGATTCTTTAAAAATCTTATATATACTTGCCTCTGTTCTATAAATAACAGTCCCAAATTAAATGATGAAAGAGAAATCTAAGCCCACACTCCAAATTACTTCCTGACCATTGAACATGCCTAAATATTAAGGTTTTAAAACCGAATATCCCCAGGAATTGAAGTGATAATTTTGCTAAAATAATTACGTGGTAGTTAACACAAGGTATTTAGAGCCAAATATAACGTTCTCTTAATTTCCCTTTCAAATTCCCAAAATAAAATTTTAAACGAACAATAGATCATCAAAATAATTCATAAACTACGTCTTTACAGGCATCTTCATCTGCAAAATAAAAACAATAATTAATATTCAGAGAGATTTCTTATAACAAGGACCTAATTTAAATACTGTCATTGTAAAATATTTGTGAAAAAATGCAAAAAATTGTTTTATTTTGTTTTGTTTGGGGGTCACACCCAGTGGTGCTCAGGAATTACTCAGAGATCTACCCTCAGATCACTCCTGGTGGACTCGGGGGACCATATGGGATGCTGGGGATCATACCTGGGTCAGTCTGTGCAAGGTAAGTGCCTTACCCACTGTACTATCTCTTTGGCCCTAAGCAATTATTGTAACTATTAAGCAATTGGGGAAATTAAATATTTTTTTCCTGGGATTCCTTGTCAATGAACAGCAGTCCTTATCAGCCATGTGCTTACTGTTAACTGACCTGCAGAGAGTACCAGGAAGTCTCAGTACTGTTGCCATGTGTGGTTGGCTGTGCTTCATCTCAGACACTGATAGTCAAAGCAACATGCAAATCTGGCACAGGAAGAAAACCAGATGCCTTGACATCTGAAGCCCTATCCCAAAATAGAATAATAAACAAAAGAACTGGAACAGTGTACCACTATGCTACTGAGCAATTAAATCCTTAGAATATTCACACATGCCCAATCTGAAATTTTTTTAAATAATTGGAATTCTTTATTCTTCTTTAAAATTCCAAGAAAAATATGTAGATACTGGGGAGAAATACATGGTCCAGTTCCCAAATGAAAACAAATTTCATCAATTAAGAGTAAAATTACTAAAATAATTGCATTTGGAAATAAGAATTATGAATTAAGATAAATTTTTCAAGTTTCTAGAAACTTTTCATTCAGATATTTAAGAACAAAATTTTTATAAGATTGTCATGTGATTTATGAGGGAAGGAGGTAATGATAAGAGTAAAAGCCACTTCAAATAATTTTTAGGACTAAGTTTATTTTTGTTTTGTTTTATGAATGTTTGTTTTGTTTTATGAATGTTCTGTTTGTTTATGAATGTTCTGTTTGTTTTATGAATGTTTCATTCACCTATGAATGAAATGATCTCAAAGTCTCCTAACTGCTTTTAAAATTCTATTTAATACAGTACAGTGCTACATTTTCAGAATTTTGAAACCAGAAAATATTTTTTATTTTCAAATGTGAGCAAAAATTTCATCAAGAAACCATAAACTTCAAGTCATTTCATGCTCTTTATGACAACAAATATATAATTGTGCTTGGTTTCAAACCATCTTACAATCCAAGCTCACAATTTGCTTGCAACCCTTTGCTAAAACATAAGATTAGCCACAGTATGTCAGTTACTAAGAAGGCAAAGTTCAATACAAAATCAAGATGTATAGTTCCTGCTATTCAGTAGTATATTATGCAGAAGAAAGACAAACAGGTAAATAAACAAGTGATCCACTCATTAGACGAGCTGATTTTCTAGGGATAACAGAGATGAAATTTCCCTATATTATGTGTTATTACAGTTTTGTCATATTCCCTCCCTCTTTAGAAGAATCTTATGTCACAACCAAAATTTTTCAGTCATCTTTAAATATCAACATATAGTTTAAGCTATGAAAAGTCTAGTACAATCTCAAAAGATAGCTTCACTAGCTTTTGTTATTTCATAACCTTATCTTTCCTAAATTCACAGGAGGTCAAATGGAAAAAAAATTATTTGTTCTGGTCCTTAATGGTGACTCTGTGCACTTCATTCTTTCAGCAGACCAATATTAAGTATTTCCCAAATGGTCATCCACTATCATCGTAGTGAAATGATTTGGTTCTCATAGGACACCTTTCCTACTATACCAGAAGAAAAACGGTTTCACAGGTGGAAAAATATTGTCAAATATTCTTGAAATTTTTGAAAATTGTCAAAAATGCTAAAATTTTGAATAATAAGGGCTGGAGTGGTAGCACAGGAGGTAGGGTAATTCCATCTCTGGTACCCCTTATGGATCCCTGAGCCCCACCATGAATGATACCTGAGTGCAGAGACAAGTGCAAGCCCTGAATACAGCAGGGTATGGCCCAAAGAACAAACAAAAAAATCTTTGAGGAATAACTAAGAAATACATAAGAGATTTTGATTTTACCCAGCATGTGTAAGATAATGGCTTAGAAAGTTTTCAAAGTAGATCACAAAGTAGGGACTGGCAGGAACACTTGGGAAAATCACAATATATAGTTTACAGTTTTGAGAAAATGTTTCTTCCTTTTGGTACTACTCCTGTTCAAAGAATACCAAAATCATGACAAAATTCCGACAGCATTCCAAATACAGTATTTCCATTTTGTAGAAAAGGAAACTGAGGCACATGAAGTTAGATAACCTACTCAAAATAGAGAGCCAATAAATGGCAGAGCAAGAACACATATCCAAGGGTTCTGCTTATACCACTGGTATTACAGCAGGTATGTAATAGTATTGTAGTATTGTGAATATATGTATATATATATATATATACACACACACAAATAAAATAGTATTGTAGCCTATACTATTAACTGTGCATAACTGTGTTTTCTGACCGTAGTACAAAATAATACAAACATCTTCAAGTATCATGTTAGTATTTTGAAGTTGTTCATAAAAATGGCATTTTTACCTAGAAATATAATAAACCAGAAGAATCACCACAATGGTAAATACCTGAGCTGTGCTAAAATTATTTTAAATTAGAATGGGAATTAGAAAAGGGATTTGTGAGATATTCCTCCCAAATCTCACCTGCAATATTTATACAATCAGTATCATTGGGAGATTTACATTGTCGAATACTAGTTCCCTAGCTGATATTTTCAACAATTGTAATTATATGATCAACTTTCCTTTAACTTTAGCTTGATTCAATTAATAATACCATGCACACAATTCAATTTGAGTTTAATATGTTTTACGTATTCTATATACCAAATAGCTTTAAATTGCCAATGATTAAAGATCATTAGTGCTAATTCTAAATTTAAATAGCTTTCAAATTTAGAAAAAGGGTTTTGTGGTAGAAAGATTGCACTCATCTATGGTATATAGAATAACAGAGTGGGAGACTAACACCCAAGAACTGTAGAAATAAGTACCAGGAGGTTGACTCCATGGCTTCGAGGCTGGCCTCACGTTCCGGGGAAAGGTCAACTCAGAGAAGCGATCACCAACTACATTGTAGTCGAAGGCCATGTGGGGGAAGGGAGTTGCGGGCTGAATGAGGGCTAGAGACTGAGCACAGCGGCCACTCAACACCTTTATTGCAAACCACAACAGCTAATTAGAGAGAGAAAACAGAAGGGAATGCCTTGCCACAGTGGCAGGGTGGGGTGGGGGGGAGATGGGATTGGGGAGGGTGGGAGGGACACTGGGTTTACGGGTGGTGGAGAACGGGCACTGGTGAAGGGATGGGTTCCAAACTTTGTATGAGGGAAGTATAAGCGCAAAAGTGTATAAATCTGTAACTGTACCCTCACGGTGATTCTCTAATTAAAAATAAATAAATTTAAAAAAAAATAATAAAAATAAAAAATAAAAAAAATAAATAAAAAAAAAAAAGGGTTTTGTGGGATATTCCTTTCAAATATCACCTGCAATATTTGTACAATCAGTATCATTGGGATATTTACATTGTCCAATACTAATTCCCTCAGTTGCTAAGAGAACTTATTCCGTTAGTTTCTAAATTGCTCAATGAAAAGATGATTCCAAAGTCAAATAAATTTGAGAAACTTCATACTTCTCCCTAAGAGTTTATGCGTGTAAGTCTATTTAGAGTTTGGGGGAGATTTAAACTAGGTGGATAGCTTAGTTGGTAGAGTACATGCTCCAAAGGTACGAGCAACAGGCATCAGCTCACATGTTAAGTGCAATTTTGTTAGCAATGATGTTTGAGATCTCTAGGTCACAATAAAGTATGAATCTTCTGGCACACTGCAACCTAGTCTTCATGCAGTGCAAACAAAGTGTGCAGCCCCCAGTGCGCACCACAATAAATATGCAAGCACCATAAACAAGTGTGTGTGATTCCTGGTAAACACATGAATGACAATAAAAGGATGGTGAATGGTAAAAGTAAAATTTTCATATACATATATACACATATATTGTGACCTCTATTTCCCAGATTTATTTAGTATTTGTACATTCTCCTCTCTTTAGTGTGTAATAAATTCAAATGTAGCTAGTGTGTCTCCTAAAACTCAATTTGACTCTGGCTCACTAGATTATTTGCTGTATCTAGAACTAGATTGAGAATTTAGAAGTCAATTAAGGAGAAATTAACTAAATAAAGAGCCCAAATTCTGCCTGGATTTACTGCAATGCATTCTTGAGAATGTCACCTTACTCCAAGTATCAGGTTTTACATATATAAATAAGAAAATCAATTAAAGCAATTACTTCCAAACTATTTTTTAAACTAAGAAGTGCATAGTGTAAGGGAATTGTACCAGGTCCAGGTGACAGTGGAGCTTGTATATATAGGTGATGGAAATGAGAAAAAGTGCCTGCAGATTCCTTGGTAAAAACTCCATTTTCACAATCCAGAAACTAATAAGCTACCACATATTAACCTTTGAAATTCTAATTAATTTTATTCTCTAATTAAGATTCCTTGCCTATATGAGAAAAAAATATATCCTCAAATAAATAAAAGCTAGAAGACATTTTACTGGATGGATATTTTATCCCATTAGAACATTTTTTTGAATAAGTACACCAGTCTTGCCTAATAAGGGTTAAAATAGAGACAAAAATACATTTGGCATGTTCAATGCATAGTGACACCATCCAAATATATTTAGGCTGTCACTGTCACCATTAATCATCCCCCATCTTCTGTCAAAGCTCCCAAATCATTAGAATCAGAAACACACAATCATGTGCTAACAGCAAATTCAGAATTTCCTCATGTGTATTTTTCTACAAAAACCAATTTGTGGCTTTTAGACAGAATGAAAGGCCAGTAAGTGTCTTTTAAGTTTTCTGCCTAAATGCGACCATGACTATGTTCTGCATAAGGGGTATCTCTTGTGGCCTTGTAGAGGGGCAATCCCAAGCCAATCTCTTCACATGACAAGATGGCTGCTCTCTGGTTCAAGGAAGTGACAGGGGTGGGGGGGGTGGGGCGGATAATTTCTACTGATATCAGCTCCAGGGGAGAGAGCTCATGTTCAGAATGTCCTCAGCCAAAGTCCTGTATTTGGCACATACAATTACTCTTTTCTTATGGAAGTTCCTGGAATAGATTCTGCTGTCCAGTACTGTTTCTCACTGAGTTACAGCTTTTTAGAAGAACGTAAAACTAATCGTTCTCTGGAAATCCAAGCCAGAGAGAGGCTTTATCTCACATTTATGTAGGAAAACTTAACAGTTCAATGTGACAATTTGTTCCCTCACACATGGATGTGCAAAGTTTGCTTGTGCTATGACACTGGTGTGCTATGACAAAATATAACTAATCAAACATGTCTCCAAAGTCATGATTTACAAACTTCACAGTCAACACAATTAACTGACTTCAAACTAAGCACTGATTTCCAATAAGGGAGATTCTTTATAATGCGATACCAAATGGGACATCCTCTGATTGTTTTTGTTTGTTTTTGGACCACACCTGGCAATGCTCATGGGTTATTACTGGCTCTGCAATGCTCAGTTCAAGGGACCATGTGGAATACCAAGTATCAAACTCAGGTTGGCTGTGTGCAGGGAAAACACCTTACCTGCTGTACTCTTGCTCTGGCCCTGAACTTTTGTTTTTAATACAATCTAAATGTAATACTGGGAGCCTTCTTGGGCTTCTCCCCACCCCCCACCTCTGCCTGCCCCATTTCTCCTCAGTGTGAGTATCCTGATCCAGACTAGCAAGGGAAAAGTAAGAATTCATGCATATTCTCATCTAGACCTGCTCTTCACTGATGTCTCAGGGACTGGTGTGTGGGTAGCATAAGCCAGATTTTCTTGTGCTTTAGTGGTCTAACCATTTAGCATGGTCCTTTTTTGCAAGGTCTCACTTGTATCACCCTTTTGTTTGGGTTTGGGGTTTGCCTTTTGTTCCCATGCAGTGTAGCACGCCAACATCAGCAAAGGTATCTCGTGATCATTTGTGGGTATCCTGCACCTACTTCCATGCCCAAATCAGGTTAGAATGAGAGGCAGAGGTGTGTATCATAGACTAAGCCTACAGTTCTCGAGAGAGAACTACAACTAATATGATATCCATATGTATAGGGATGTGTGTGGGGGAGTGTGTGTGGGTGTGTGTGGGTGTGGGGGTCGGGTGTGTGTAAATTAGGATGGCTGAGACTTCTACAATCTGCATGTTGTATACAAACTGAAACCCCAGGAAATCCAGGGTGGCAGTTATGAGAATCGAATGTCAATTACATTTATTCCAGATGAGGGTAGGTGAAGAACAATATTTGAATTCAAGCACTGAGGTTAAGAGAGAAATTTGTCTCTTCCTCCTCTCCTCCAATTGTTTATTTTATTTATTTGAGCCCTTATCAGATCAGATAACACTCACTCACATTGAGGAAGGAAATATATGCTTTATCCAGTCCACTGATTCAAATGCTAATCTCATCCAAAAATCTCCTCAGAGATGCAGAAGTAATATTGAACCTGGGCACCCTGTGTCTCAGTCAACTTGATGCACAGAAGTAACCGTCATCAAACCCATTCCAGAAGCAGTATCCTACCTACCCAGATTCCCTGTTAGAGAAAACTTAATGAGCGTCCCTGCTAGGACAACCCCAAAGATTTCCCCCTTAAAACTCCACCTACGACCACACCTTAGATCAGCATTTACACTCTCAATTCAAAAGGATCCTCACAATCTTGAAGGGTCCTTAGAGATTAGTTTCTTACATTGTGGGTAATCCACCCCATAGTGGATTGCACAACTGAATATGGGGGTCACAGAATACTCCTCAGCAGCAAGAGGTTTCTAAACATAAAACAGCCAAAAATTATTCAAAACCACCCACGTAATGAATATGAGACATTTCTGGCAGTGCTCGCCCATGTCGTATTTCTCAAGTTTAATAAAAGTGGGAGGGGGGTTGCATGAATAACCGTGGTACATCAACAGAAGTGAACATGGCTTGGTCATAAGAAAAGATCAAATCATGCAATGTGCTGTTATGTGGATGGATCTGGAGAGGATCCTGCTGAGTGAGGTAAGTCAGAAGGAGAGGGACAGGCACAGAATGATCTCTCTCACGTGTGAGATATAAACAAACATAGTAAGGTAGTAACAAATGCCCAAAAGGCCACAGAAACTTAGAACTGGTCTTCAATAGGAAATTTACCATGGAGGTGCTTGATACATGAAACCCACCCTTATCAGTATTGTGAATCATGGTACATAAAAGAAAATAAAATTTAAAATAATTAAAAATAGATAAATAAAAGGTCTTGCAAATGGGAAAAAGTTTAAGAAGCTCTGCATAATAAGGATAGAGGTGAAACAGTGCCTACAGGAAAATGAGAGAGAGAGAGAGAGAGAGAGAGAGAGAGTCTTCCATAGGCCATACACCATAAAAGCAGGCTAGGAGGCTAGGGGGAGATAAAGAGGGTTGAGGGTGGTGGTGGGCAGGGGGGAAACTGAGGACATTAGTGATTGGGAAATATGCACTGGTGAAGGGATGAATGTTGTAACATTGTATAACTGAGAGTGACTTGATCATGAACTACTTTGTAACTGTATCTCACTGTGATTCAATTTCTTTTTACAAAGGAGGTAGGTGGAGGATCTGGGCAATTTGGTGGTGGTAAACATGCAGATAACTTTATATAACAAAATTTAACAGTATTGTAACCATATTACCTAAAGTGCACAAAAAAATTGTTTTAAAGAAGGTCTGTCCTTAGAGAAGGGATCACGAAGTCAATGATGGTTGGAGGGATCACTCGGGATACTGAAAGTAGATAAAGGACCAAACATAATGACCCCTCAGTACCTGTATTGCAAACCATAATGCCCAAAAGCAGAGAAAGAGTAAGAAGGAAGGTGTCTGCCACAGCAGCAGGGAGTGGGGTGGGGTATGGGTGATGGGAGGGATACTGGGGACATTGGTGGTGGAAAATTGTACATTGGTAGAAAGATGGGTGTTCGATCATTGTATGACTGAAAATCATGAAAGCTTTGTAACTATATCTCACAGTGAGTCAATAAATATCAGTAAATAAGAAAAAATAAAGAAGCCCCATCTTAGAAGACCTATACCTATATTCTTCCTCAGGCTGTGGCCACCAGCTTTGCCTACATAGTTGAAAATTCCTGCTCTTTACTCATCCTTCTTATCTTGAAGTTTCAAGCAAGTATTTCACGACAACAAGTGGTATTTGGACCTGCAGTTCTAACACTGAAATTCCCCCAAATTTGAAAACTTCTAGATCTGCAGGAAGAGGGGACTCAGTTCTGCAAACAAAGCATCTGTACTAATGCTGGCCTTAGGGATTCAAGCAGTAAAATGTCTGAAAAATGAGCATGTCCAAACAGCAGCCTGTCAGCTCAGCTTCAGCCTCTGGGTGGGGCCCACAGTGGTTCATCTGCTTAGAGACTCAACCCCTTACTTGCTTTAGGCACATCACTCCGCAACTTTTGCTTGGCAATTCAGATCATAATAGTTGCTTTATTCCTTTCATTTTTAAACTCTCCTCTCATTTTTATTGCCATTTATCTCTTTATTTGGTAAAAGTAAACTCTTTATGTTTGATTAGCTCTGTTCTGTTTGATTTTATTTTTCATTGAGTTACTGTGAGATGCACAGTTATAAATATACTTATGGCTGGGTTTCAGTCATACAACGTTCCAACACCCATCCCTCCATTAGTGTACATTTCCACCACCAATGTCCCTAGTTTCTCTCCTGCCATCCCCACCCCTCTGCCCCACCTCAACCTCTATGGCAGGCAATTTCCTTCTTTCTCCCTCTCTCCTATTGGGCATTATGGTTTGCAATACAGGTACTATATACTCTCCTTTCTTGATAACCTTTCTCTTCACACTCACAATATACCTCCATAGTATAATAATATACCCAATTATAATAAAATTATTATATACTATGTACCTAAATTATAAAAATTATTATATTTCAGGTGTATTATTATACCTAAAATGTTGTTAGCTCTTGTTTTTGATGAGTAAAGTGCACCTTCACCACCATCAAAGCATCCCAGACCTTCCAGTCTGTTCTTAAGATATCTCTAGTCCATGACTTTCTACCTCCCTTCCCTCATTCTCAACTGCTTGGTAAACTCAGTTATGCAAAGGTCAAATATTTGTCCTCATTTCATATTATCTATGCCCTATTTTTTTCTTCACATACCACAGATGAGTGAGTTATCTACTATTCTCATTTCTCTCTTTCATAACTACGATGCTCTCTAGTTCCATCCAAGTTGCAGAAATCTGCAGGATTTCTTTTTTTTTTCTTTTTGGGTAACTTGGGAATTACTCCTGACAGTGCTCGGGGACCATATGGGATGCTGGGAATCGAACCCATGTCAGCTTCATGCACGGCAAATGCCCTATCTTCTGTGCTATCGCCCCAGCCCCAGAATTTAATTTTTTCTTCAGTTTTAATCCATGTGTACCACAACCTTTAAAAGTCCAATCCATCATAAGATATTGAGTTATTTTAATATCCTGACTATTGAAAGCATGTATTGTTTTTAATTTTTTTTTTAGTGTTTTGAGATAGATGCCAAGAAGTGCTATCACAGGGTCAAACAGAAGCTTAGCTATGGTCATATTATTCAAAGTACAGTAATTTACCACAGGTAGATTGATAGGTTTACTCCTAGGAACCATCTTTAGCATTCCTCTACATAGAAAGTACACTCTTTGAGTTGAATCTGAGTTCAAGGCAGAAAGAGTGTCTATATTTGATGTTCTATAGAGCATTACACAATCCTCGTGTAATATTAAGTAAGGTATACTTTTAAATTTTCTTCTATCATTCATAAACCAAGGGACAAAGATGACACATCACTATCCTCCTTACTCAAATGCACCTCACATAAAAAAAAAATTAAGGCAACTACCAATTCAGAAAACAACTGGTTAAACTATAAAATATTTCACTAAATTGTTCTGTTTCATATGATGAGCTACTTAATAACACTCAGCAATATGCTTCCAAAAATACCAGGGAATTCAGCATTCCTCCAAATTTTTGGTAGATCCTGGGTGCAACACATTACCAACTCATCTCCCAGCGATGAAAGGTTGAAGATCAGTGACTAAATTGTGTAAGTGCTTATCAAGTAATTATGTTATTAAAATGACATGCATCAGTCAGTGAATATCTTGCCTTTGTCTTTGAATTCTTTGTCTTCTCCATTTTACTAATCAAAACACTATTTTCAGCACTGTTCTCAGGAATTAAGAAAGCTATATTTAAATAATGTTAATAGGAGTGACATAAACCTGCATGAAGGAATCAGAGAAGTTTAAGGTTACACCCCTCTTCTCGAAGGGAAAAATAGTGGCAGCCTGAACTTGAAATTCTGAAGCTTTTGTTTCAGAGCCACAACCTTTATAGCTGCCAAACCGTTTTTCCTCCTTACTGCAGAAACTTCTTTACCCTTGCTGTTCATAATGGTGTTTGAAGTGCATCAAGAACAAAAAGAGTCAGAAATGTAAGAGATACATCTAGGGAGCCAAATAAAGAATATGACATTTTTGTCATTAATTAGAATTGTAGGTGTTTTTATTCTTTTACTTTTAATTCAGAAAGATTTAATTCTGAATTTGAGGAGGTTTGAAGATGATTTTTTTTAATTACTAAAAAGTTATTCCCCCCAGTTCCTTCTTTCGTATTTCCTCAATATGGTGATTTTTAGCAAATTAGATTCAGGGGCATTTGGTTTGCTGGGGTGCAGTGGGTGCAGTGGGATGAAGGATTCAGATTCAGAAATCTATGCTTCAGGAAAAAGTGCCTTGTCCTAATTTTAAAAGGAATTTATTTACTGTTCATTCAAAACCAACTGGCACTGTCAAGACATTCTTTAAGACAACTATTAGAAATGCAAATAGCAAGTCATCTCAGAATCTCAAGCAAAATAAATGATGCATACTCTAGAAGATATTTTGTTAGTTCAAAAAAAATTCTTACCTTACTTCAAAACTATTTCAGAGATGAGCTACCAGACTATGGACAGAGTTATTGCCAGGAAAGATGAGGCTCACAGATGAAAGGACATCCAATTTGCCCAGGAGAAAGTCATTAGAACTTCTTTGGTAAGTACAATTTCAGTGTCGAGGATAGCGAGAGAGTAGTGGGGAGAAGGTCAAGAAGAAAGTCAGAGGTGAGAAAGTGATTCAAACATATGATGGCTTTGGAACAGATTGAAGGGAAGGTTTTTAGTAGAAGAATGAAAAAGAGTTAATGGATTTGGGCAGGGAATTTAATAGGAGTAAAAGAGAATTAAGGTTAAAATATAAAAGGGAGTTTTAGAAGAAAGTAGTAAGAATATTATTGGGTGAAGTTAATTCATCACAGAGTAATTCTTGAAGAGAGAAAACAGGTATATTAAGACACAAACAGGATGAAAGATTTTTTAAAAAAAATAAGAATGAAAAATAAAAAAGAACATGGGAACAAAGCGAAGTTAAAATGGAAGGACAAAGGCAGATCATTCAAAAGAACTTGAACAATAATGGACACCTAAAAAATGGTAAGAATAAAAATAACAGTTTTAAAAAACAGTTGGGAGATGCTATAAAATCTCTTGGGCTACAGTGGGTGTTTTTGTTGTTGTTTGTTTTGCTTTTTAGGTCAAACCCAGTGGTGCCCAGGGGCTTTTTAATGGCTCTGCACTCAGGAATTACTCCTGGCAGTGCCCAGGGGACCACATGGGATGCCGGGATCAAACCTAGGTCAACCACATGCAAAGCAAATGTACCCACTGCACTCTGCCCCCCCCCAGTGTTGCTTTTTATTTTTTAAGAATAACGTAGTGGCTGTAGTATAAGATTACAACAAATGTGGCAAAAGTACAAGAGTCCAACAAAAGTTTGCAAAACAAAATGAAAACTAGAGGATGTGATTATGACCATCCCAAGTTAGTAACAAGTAAGATAAACATGAGACAAAAGAGCAAGACAATTCAAACAGGAAACGTGGGTCTCAGTTTGATGGGAAGAGATTAGGGACCAAGGCTCATAGAGCAGGAAGAAACAAAGATCAAATTTTTTTGAAATACACAGCTGTGAAGTTCAACTTACTCTCATAAAATTATTTCAGAATAAGATGGAAGTTATCCGTGACCCTATAGGATTTTTACTTCTTATAAGTTAGAAGAGTGTAGGACACTATTGACCTAAATTCCTATGTACCATTTCCAATAACGGTGAGCAATTTTATCTAGTGCTTAAGTGACTCACCATATACCTCCAGCATGAACCTTGAAAAGTGATTTCCTCCTTCATCCAGCCCTGCTTTCAGTATCTGCTCACCTCTCTGACTTTATACCTGTTTCAATTTTAAGACGACATTGAAGATTTTTGAAATGTCCTGCAATTCAACACTAGAATATAAAGTGATGGAGGAATGCCTTGGAGAGCTTGCTTCCCTAATATCTAGATAGTACGATCTAGGTTTATCAATCAAATTTTGTTAGTCTATGACTACCCTTTGTCATTTGGGAAAAAATGCTTATATGAATTTTAAAACATGTTATCACAGTACAGGAACCTCACAGTTAGAGTGCTAGAACACAGACTTTTGCACAAACAGAATCCAAATTCCTATTCTTTGGGACTGGACAAATTTTCTATCTTCTCTGAGCTTTAGTCATGGTCTGTAAATACAGGACACTAATATTTACCTCCTCTGTTACTGTACTTGAGATGGTATAAAGTATAATTCATAAATTGCATATAATTCATAAATTATATGCAATTAATAGGCAATAATTTTTACAATAACTATCACATTTCTGTGGTCTTTGAATCTTACTGAGCTGCAACTATTCTCCAGACTCTGTGAAAATGTTATCTCCTAAAGCCAATATCAGTCATTTGTAGAAACATATATGACTCATTTGGTGGCGTACATTCCAATTTTCCAGGTATTATATTAATATAATAATAAATTATATATAACATTAAAAGTATTAAAATGAGATAACTTTTCAAATTTATACTTTTAATCCAATTTATCTATTTTCATCATACCTTTCTAATAACTAACCAAAACTACCTTATTGTCAGTCCACATGTTATATCTTGAAATGATTAAATATTTAGAATGATCAAATATTGAAGTTATTAGAGTAGCTATGTTTGTTACTGACTTCTAATTATCTGGTGAGTATATTTTAATATGTTTACAAAAAGTTATATATGATAATTTTATGTATATGTCATGCATAAAATTTAATGTATTCATACCTCTATCTAGTTGATTCTTTGGCCAAACCTGGCAGTGCTCAAGGCTTACCCTGGCTTTGGGCTCAGGAATCACTCTTGAAGGGAATATGGGCAACAAATGGGGTGCCAGGGATTGAATCCAGATTGGCTGCCTGCAAGTCATGTGCCCTGCCTGCTGCACTATCTACAGCGCCATGTGTAGCATGTTAACCATTTTTTCATATTCTATACAGATATTAAAATGTCACTTAACATTTTATTTTAAGCTTCAACTGACTTCATACTAAAAAATATGTATTGTTTCTCCAAAGGTTAATATTTTATTTATGACTTTGTTCACTGTATCACTGTATCACTGTCATCCCGTTGTTTGTCGATTTACTCGAGTAGCACCAGTAACATCTCTATTACACTCAGCTCTAAGATTTTAGCAGCCTCTCCTTACTCATCTTCCCCAACGATTGGAGGCTCTTTCAGGGTCAGGAGAATGAGACCTATCATTACTGTTTTTGCCATATTGAATACCCTGTGGGTAGCTTGCCAGTCTCAGCCAAGCAAGAGCCTGTTCACTTTACAATGTAATTAAATATAAACATAGTGCAATAATACATTGAAAGATAAGAGTATGTGAATTTTTGCATCACTATGGCTTAAAGATGATGGATTATCACCAAGAGGATTGCTCCATGGCTTGGAAGCTGGCCTCACATGCTAGGAGAAAAGACAGCTCAGATAGAGAAGGGAACACCAAGTATGGGATGCTTGAAGGGCCCGCTTGGGACGGGAGATGCATGCTGAAGGTAGACTATAGACAGAATGATAGTCACTCAATATCTCTATTGCAAACCACAACACCCATAAGGAAAGAGAGAGAGAGCAAAAGGGAATGCCCTGCCACACCACAGAGGCGGGGTGGGGTGGGGGGATGGGGTGGGGATGGTGGGAGGGATACTCGGATCATTGGTGGTGGGGAAGGGGCACTGGTGAAGGGATGGGAACTCGATCATTATATGACTGAAATGTAACCATGAAAGTTTGTAAGTCTGTAACTGTACCTCAAGGTGATTCATTTAATTAAATAATTAAATAATTTTTAAAAAGATGATGGATAATCTAGATAGCATTTCTTAGCCAGGGGCCATATGGCCACTGTGGACCCCCAAGATATTCCAAATAGAGCCATTGTCACTGTCATCCCGTTGCTCATCGATTTGCTCGAAGGGGCAACGTAAAGTCTCTCATTGTGAGACTTATTGTTACTGTTTTTTGGCATATCGAATAAACCACGGAAAGCTTGCCAGGCTCTGCTGTGTGGGTGCGATACTCTCGGTAGCTTGCCGGGCTCTCCAAGAGGGGCAGAAGAATCGAACACGGGTTGGCCGCATGCAAGGCGAACGCCCTACCGCTGTGCTATTGCTCCAGCCCTCCAAATAGAGCAGAGTAAAAAAAATTACATAACTGAGGTGGGAGCCACAGTCGTAGACTAAGGCTAGGAAGACAACTGACTTACAACTAACTCCCAACTAGGAAGAATAGCATCTCACCACCCCTCACCCACCCACCCACGCCCGGTTTCGCAGCACATCTCTGACTTCTGTGGCAACTATCTTCTCAGGAGACATTTGAATTATTGAAGGCAGAAGCCACATCATTTTTTCCTGATAAAATATTCAATACAATGTCATGGAATAAAGGCTTCACGTAGAAAAACTGACTTCTGGACATCAGTAAGCTCCACCTTAATCATCTGGTTGCAAGGGTCACTCTTAAGGTCAATCCTCCTTTAATTTTTCTGCTGCTGATACCATTCCAGGTTCTCCTCATTTATGTGATCATTGAGTCCTTGTCCCCTTTATTCCTTTTTATATCATACTACCCTTCCATGCTTCTTACTTTTTCAGCTACACTTTTAGCCCCTCACCAAGTTACAGGAAGTCTCCTTCTCTCTAAGATATGCACTCACAAGTTCAAACAGAACTTATTTGCTTCTGTTCCAAATAATTTCTTTTATTTTGTTTGTTTGTTTAAGGCCATATCTAGCATTGAGTGACCTTCTCCCCAGGTGTGGCACCTGGAAGAGCTGACCCATTTTGGTGATCCAATCAGGGTCTGCTGCAAATTAAGCTAGTTCCTTACTTCTTGAGTTATATCTCTGGCTCCATTACTTTATTTTTAGCTATGGCATCACACATCTAATATTTCCCAAAGTGTATACTGCATACTCATCCTGTTATGTAAGAGATACATGCTTAACAAAAAATGGAAAGAAGATAGGATAAATACAATTTTATTGGTATATTTTTATGAGGTATAACTTAAAGATTTTTATATTTATACACAATATGCTCTGTGATTTTCCAAATTTGACCGTAAGCATATACCACTTACACATATATATAATTATGGGATTCTGGAATCTGGAAGTTGCTCTAAGGAAGGAATAATTTTAGTGAAACATTACTTCTTGTGCTAGTCATACTTAACTCTCTCTTTTTTGTCATTTTCTATATATTAGTTAACAAATTCTAATAATTCTTTCAAAATAATTCTCTCCTCCCCATTCTTGCTATTCATACAGTATTTTACCTCTTTCCCTTTAAGTTTCTAGCAGTTTATGCCCAGAAGCAGCTTTTCAATTCATTCTTCTTTCTCTTATCTCAGTCACAAAACTAAACTTCTAAAGCCACTATGTGCATTATGTATTTATTCTGCTTTAATAAGCAAAGTAAAGCCAAACAAAACAGTCACTGGTCTCTGTATGAAGTCAAGCTCGAATTTTTATGCTATTCATCAAGTCTTGTCCTTACACATCTTTGAGGCCTCCACACAAATATACTGGTCTTCTCAAAGGGAAGTAAAAGGGAGTCAGTCAAGAGAGGGACAAATACAGGATTATTTCTCTCATATAAAGAAAATAGAGAATAGCAAATGACCAGAGGGAACAGAGCATGATCTTAACAAAGGGGTTGAGGGGTGAGGAGGTGAGAGAGGATCGTGGGACATAGGTGGAGGGAAACGGATACTCTGGTGGTGCGTGTGGTATTAGAACACTGTATGCTTGAAACTATTCACACTACTGTAAATCACAGTGCCTCAACAAACTTGGAAAATAAACATATTGGTCTTGTATATTATTAAATTATATATTAAACAAGGCATCTTTTTCCTCACTTCTTTTCTCTCTTCACTCACACTGTCTCCTCCTAAAGTGAAATACTTTCTCCTTCAAGCATGTTTATGAGTGACTCACAACCCTCTTTGTCTTACTTCAGAAGCTTTCCTCATACAGTGCTTACTGACAGACCTACTGGGATTCACACGTGTAAAAGAGAAAAGAAAAAAGACTCCCGAATCACAAAATCCATTTTCCCATTTTATTCTGTGTGTGCCTTGGGATATTTAGCTTCTATGGGCTTCCGACTTTTCACCTCTGAAATGGAGATAATGTTCCCCAGAGCAGTAGCTTGCTCTCTGGGTGAAAAGGAAAATGAGTTTACATGTGCCAGGTTCCACTAATGAGTCACATAATAAAAGACCTGAGAAGCCTCTCTGCCTTCTCTTCCACTTTCTCGTCCTATACAAGCAGTATGCCCCTCTTCAAGGTCTCCTTGTCCAGGGACCTGTACTGCAGTACGAGCTCTGAAGTCACTCCCCTGAACATCTGCATGTCATTCACTACTCTCACTTGGTTTTTGTCTAATTAACTCTTCTGAGACCTCTGGGGTGACAAACCCTAGAGCTTTTACATCCAAAACTTCTTCATACTCCGCAGTTCCTAACGCCGTCCTGCGTTATATTCCAACATGATTTAGATCTGATCTTAAGTATGCACTACCCTCAGACCTTTGCTTACTGACAATCCTTGATTTTCCAAGTCTGTTTCTATTCTCTTAAGCATAATTTTTTCTAATCTACCTGATTAGTTTGTTAAAAATTCCCTCTGCCTCTTCCCTCTCTTTGCCAAGTCTGGGGACCCTGAGATGGTCATTCTTTAAACACTAACCACAAACTTAGAATCCTTCACGATTGCCTCTACAGCTACTCCTTCCAGACTCAAGGAGGGGCTTCTTCTTCACTCCAAGCTCAGTACTACGTAGCACACTGTAAACAACCCGACTCAGGGTCTAGAGACCCAGTATTACTACAGGGACTCACACAGTCCATTTGCCACTTATTAGTTCTCTGTCCTTAAGCAGTCACTGTCACTGTCACTGTCATCCAGTTGCTCATCGATTTGCTGGAGCGGACACCAGTAAAGTCTCCATTGTGAGACTGTTGTTACTGTTTTTGGCATATCGAATACGCCATGGGTAGCTTGCCAGGCTCTGCCGTGTAGTCGAGACTCTCGGTAGCTTGCGGAGGAATCGAACCCAGGTCAGCCGAGTACAAGGAAACGCCCTACCCACTGTGCTATTGCTCCAGCCTGTCCTTAAGCAGTAAGGAAATAAAAGAATACAAATCACCTGTGACCTCTTTAAAGGACAGATTCTTGGACCTCCCTACAAACTATTCTGATTGAGTCAGTCTAACATCAAACACTGAAATCTGTATACCAACAAGCACCCTAAGGCAAATGTGGGTAAACTTGTCCCTGCGGGCATAATTTAGTTCAAAGCTTCTTTCAAGTTAAACATAGTTCAACACTTTTTAACTGATTAGAAATTAAAACAACAAAAGACTTCCTAGCAAGTAAAATTTAAAATTTAGTGTCCATTAAACAGTTTTTTTTTGACGTGTATTTTTTAAGGGATTTTAAAATTTAAGAGCCCCTTCAAGTTCACAGAAGAACTGAGATGTTTCCATCTATCCTGTCCCCAGGAATGCAGTCTGCTTCATTATCAACATCATGTGCTAGTGTTATATCAGAGTAGTTTCACTGCCCAACATTAGGAAAGTTTGATGGAACAGTAGGGCTGGAGTGATAGCACAGTGGTTGGGCTTTTGCCTTTTATGCGGCTGACCCGTGTTCGATTCCTCCGCCCCTCTCAGAGAGCCCGGCAAGCTACTGAGAGTATGGAGCCCACAGGCAGAGCCTGGCAAGCTACCTGTGTGTATTGAATATGTCAAAAACAGTAACAATAAGTCTCTCAATGAGAGACGTTACTGGTGCCCGCTCGAACAAATTGATGAGCAACTGGATGACAGTGACAGTGACAGTGATGGAACAGTCACATTTGTTTGTTCTATGTTACCAAAGACTACTTTTCTAAAACAAAAAGTCAATTTCAGTAACTAGAACAGAGAATTCTTGACTCACAAGTCTAAAATTTATAACCTGGCATTTAATATATATATGTATATATATATGATAAAAAACAAACAATAACAAAAGCTGACACTTAATTTAGAAAATCCCTTTTGCATTATCAGATAACTCTTCTGGAGATAACCTTTTGTAAATTCATGGAATCCTTCTGAAATTTTATGTTACCCAAACTTTCCTTCTTTTCTTCATCTCAAATTAATGAATTTATAACCTAACTCCCTCTAGTTGTAGCTTCAAGTCATCTTCACTTTCCTCAGACCCTCAACCTGGATCTCCACACTTGGCAGATTCCTTGCCTCTCATTTTATAAAGAACATTGAGCTTGTTTAATAATGGTCTCTTTCAGTTTCTTTCCTCACTCCCTTTTACTTTTATATGAAAACAAACTATGAGAAATATCAAAAAGCTGAGCATACCTTCAGAAACTGTTAGATTTGTGCATTTCAATGCCAGATCAGTAGTTAATAAATTGTGACTATTAAGCAGATCTCAACCTCTGGTTTTATGAGCTATAAAATGTTATGGAAATGTTCAGACCAAAGGACTGTTGCAAAGATGGAGTGGAACAACATAAACTTGGAATAAAGGAGGATGAAGTAGATGCATTTCTTCATTCCATTTGCCTTCAAAAAATTAAAGGTCTCATTTATTGAAACCTCTGTGTCAAGTACTTTACATTCATGATCTGAAATTGAAGCTAAGACATTCTGTCTACTTCAACTTGCCTCATCAAGTATTGGCATTTTTGTTTCAGTTCTCACTTTTGATTACTTTATTCCTCCCCATATGTTGTTGCACATATAAACACACACTGTTCTCCTCTCAACCTTGTCACAGTCTCCTGTTAACATCGTCTCTCCATGTCTCTCAACAATAATAAGAAAAATCCTACTCATCCTTTAATCTCTCTCAACTTGCATTCTGTTGTTTTGATTTTTCTACTAAAACGGCTGTCTCCAATTGAGATGAAATGCTTCCCAAGGTCACCAATAATTACTACCTGTCAAAAATTAATGGCATTTTCTTGATAGCTATTCTGCATTGAAGTTAATAATACTCTAACACTGAAGATTAAACAACCTGGAAAATAAAACTTTCCATGGATGCTACACCTTATTCTGGTGGTTTTCTTTGCCTTTCTGACCACTTCTTTTCAGTCAAATTCATCAGCCTCTAATCTTTCCCATCTCTTTCTCCTTTCCTCTCAACTCTTCATCATCTTTAGTTTTACTTTGTTTCACTGTTCTTTTTTACTTCAACCACATATATAATAAAATTTATCTAGTTGTGTCTAACTCTGGTATTATTTTAAATTTTTGTATCCTATGTCAAATAATGGACCAAATGTCTAAGCATATTTCAAACTGAATCAAGATAAAAACTAAAGCTCCCTTTAAATCCAGTTTTTCTCCTAACTTCTCATAGGATGATATCACCATTCTCTGAGATTTAAAATCATAAATGATCTTTTATCTAACATCTCCTATTACCTTAACTTCAGCAACTGCCATGTTCTCTCTAAAAATAGTTCTTCTGGAAACCTATCTTCAATTACTCACGTCTTTATTGATATTTGACTCATAAAAGTTCTCATCTTTCCTCCACTGCATCAATGAAATTATTCAACATTCCATCTTCAATGGTGCAGTGTTCAGCTGAATCATCTTAGTTTTCTATAAAGCGGTCTCTCTTCCCTGGATAATATCACTCTGTACTTCTTGTATACTTTGCAAACTCCATGGTTTGCGATTCTCTTAACATATCTTTCCTATGGGATCTTTTAGCACTGGGTGCATCCCCATATAATAGAACTTAGTCACATCACCCATTTGATTGAAACTTACTGAAGATTTAAGCTCGTGTGTCTGCCTGATGCATAATTAATACTAAATATCTCTTGAAAATCATTACTAAGTTTCTACTTTTATTCCATTCCTATTGTTACTACCATGATTGACTCTGTTTCCCCTCGCACTTACTCTGTTTTATAACTTTCCTCACCAGATTCCTCACTACCAGTGTTTCCAAACGTGTATGAGTATGACTGCCAAGTTAATCTTCTTAATATAGATGTCTGATTTATATCTTTACCTTGTTCATAAAACTTTCATTTGCTCATGGAATTAAAGCATGCCTATAAACTTTGAATTCAAAGTCCCTCAATAAAAGTCCAATGAATTATGTACTACCCCTTAATACTATTGTTTAATAACTGAATTCCCAATATGTCCTCTCACATTATTTGTGCTCTGATGACCAAATTCTTTTTGTTGCAATCTTTCATCTTTTAAGATTCGCTTTTTTCCTTATTTGCAGTAGCCAAGATCTTAACAGATCCAAGAGCCCCCAAACAGATGAGTGGATAATGAAATTATTTTATTTATCACTGGATCACAGTCATCC
This sequence comes from Sorex araneus, assembly GCF_027595985.1. Classification (NCBI taxonomy): domain Eukaryota; kingdom Metazoa; phylum Chordata; class Mammalia; order Eulipotyphla; family Soricidae; genus Sorex; species Sorex araneus. Next base: position 297,076,605 of record NC_073303.1, read on the forward strand.
CTTTGCTCATTGATTTGCTCGAGCGGGTACCAGTAACATCTCCATTATGACACTTATTGTTACTGTTTTTGGCATATTGAATATGCCATGGGTGAAGTACTCTTGGTAGCTTGCCAGGCTCTCTGAGAGGGGCGGAGGAATCGAACCCAGATCAGCCGTGTGCAAGGCAATCGCCTACTCACTGTGCTATCACTCCAGCCCATTTTATTTATATATAAATATATTAAACATATAATGGGTTATAAGGAAAAATAAGAATAAAGTGTTTATAAAATAAAAAAACCTTAATTTACTAAGTTGGCAATGATGTGTATAAAGAGGAGAGGAGAGGAAGGGGTAGTGGGGGATAGGAGGGGAGGGGAAAGGAGGGGAGGGAAGAGAAGGGGACAGTTCCAGACAGTGGCGGTAAAGAAATATGTGAGCACTCTAGTGATAGGTATGGTATAGTGGCATTGTATTCCTCCATTGATATCAATGGTATTATAAGCCAGAGACAAAAATTAGCTAATTAAAAAAATTTCCCCCTGACTCATAAATAAATCTCAGAAGAGATCAACAAGTTGCAGAGATGCATTTAACTTCAGCTGTATCACCCTATCTAAAATTTTAGAATTCCTAGAGCTGCCACAACAATACATCCTCTATGCCACTGATGTATCAAGAGTAGCACACCACATTTGATGGGGTGTAAAGTAGAAGGCAACTAATCTCGACATATATATATATGTACATATATATATATATATATGTTGCTCATCGATTTGTTCAAGCGGACACGAGTAACGTCTCCATTGTGAGACTTGTTATTACTGTTTTTGGTATATCAAATACGCCACGGGTAGCTTGTCAAGCTCTGCCGTGCAGGCGAGATACTCTCGGTAGCTTGCCGGACTCTCCGAGAGGGGTGGAGGAATTAAACTCAGGTCGGCAGCGTGCAAGGCGAATGCCCTACACGCTGCGCTATATATATACATATATATGTGTATATATGTATATACACACATATATATGTATGTGTGTGCCAGGACTTCAACCCAGGTGTGTATATATATATACATATATATATATACACACACACATATATATGTATACACACATACGCACACACACACATATATATATACATATACATATTAGCACACAAGGCTTATTTCTATAACAGCATGTTAGTAATCTCTTATACAAGGGCTTATAGCTCCAAGGTGAGATACAACAATCTTCATACACTTTCCTCTGAGAAACTTTTTTAGCAGATTACTCTTAACAAGCAATACAAAACAAATTATTTAGGATCTGCCCTTAGGGCAGACTTGGGTGGTGATGGGAAAATTCAAAATAATGTTGGTGGTAAGGTGTAATGCTGATGGGCTTTGGTATTAGAATATTGAATGCAATAAATTATAGTGAATAAACTTAAAAATAAGAAAAATAAAGTATTTCCTCTGACTTATTTCACTTAACATAATGCCTTCCAGTTCCATCTAAGTTTCAGCAAATTGTAAATTTTCATTTTTTTCTTGTTCCTTCACAGTATTTCACTGTGTGTAAGTATATACAGAGTTTCTTAATCCATTATACTGTTGTTGAACATTTGAGTTGTTTCTATATTCTATCTGTTGTACTGCATGCTGAAAAAAATACAAGTTTGTGTGCACATACAGTTTCTTGTTTTGCTTTGTTTGTGGGGGGAGGTGCATACTCAGCTGTGCTCAGGGTTTACTTCTGGCTCTGTGTTTACAGACCACTCCTACAAATGCTCAGGGGGGCATATTCAGTGCCAGGACTTCAACCCAGGTCAGCCATATCCAAGGCAAGCTCCTTACCCACTTACTATCTTTTCAGTTCCTGTGTATGTATATTTTCAAATGAATGTTTTTATTATTAGAAAAGAGAAATGAAATAGGAAATAAATAATATAGAATTGGACTAGCTCTTGACCTCTGATTGCAGAATTGAGATTTCTGAGCAGTGGTAGTGTAGGATAACATTGGTTTGTCCTTTCCGCCTTGCCACAGGGAGCTTAGGTTTATTGGGTTACTCCCATCACAGTGCTCCCATTCCTCTGTGTTTATTTGTAACTTCTTTCTTTGTGCTCTGTTGACTTGTAAATATTATTTTTCTCTTCTCCTTAAGTCCTTTGCATAGATAATTCAGAGCAATGTCCTTTTTGTGTGGACACAGGAAGACAGTTAATGCTATGCTTTTGTAACTTAAGAGATAATTGACTCAATGATATTTACCTCCTGGATATTTGTTCTCTCAAATTAAGCCTCAGTTGCCCTTACTTCCTAGCACCCCCAAAAGCAGGGTTTCGACAAGGAACTGGATGGACCCAGGGCAAGATGTGAACTATGTGCTACCCTGGCATCGAAATGGGCCCAGCCAAAGGGCCATAATACTTAACTATAAGTTGCGAGCATGGTCATGGACAAACGCTGTCATGATCCAAAAAACAATAACTAGATTTGGACCCTGCTAGGGTTAGGAAGGATTAATCTGGCCTGAGCACTGTAGTCTGAGTTTGTGGCATGATGATCCCCAGGAGAGCCACCCTACAGGCACAATGTATCTCTTACTATGTCCAGACAAAATAACTAATATCAAGAAGTAGAATTAAGATGTTAATTAATATGTTAATTAAGTTATTGGAAGGCAGTCTTCATGAATTATCACTGTCACTGTCATCCCGTTGCTCATCGATTTGTTCGAGCAGACACCAGTAACATCTCTCATTGAGAGACTTATTGTTACTGTTTTTGTCATATCCAATATGCACAGGTAGCTTGCCAGGCTCTGCTGCATGGGCTCGATACTCTCGGTAGCTTGCCAGGCTCTCTGAGAGTGGCGGAGAATTCGAACACAGGTCGACCGCATGAAAGGCAAACGCCCTACCGCTGTGCTATCGCTCCAGCCACATTCAACTCATTTGTTGGATATTAAAAAAAAAAAACATGTAGGAGACTAATACTCAAGGAGAGTAGAAACAAGGGCCAGGAGGACTGAAAGCTTGAAAGCTTGATACAAATGTAGAGAGGGCAGGGCAGTTAGGGTAGAGAAGTCGACTGTGAGACGAGAGCTGGAAATGATCACTCCAGACAAGAACTGAGTGCTCAGAGTAGGTAAGAAAAAATATGCATGATAACCTTTCAGTACCTGTATTGCAAACCAAATGCCCAAAAGGAAATAGAGAGAGAGTGAGAGAGAGAGAGAGAGAGAGAGAGAGAGAGAGAGAGAGAGAGAGAGAGAATAAAAGTGCCTGCCACAGAGGCAGAGTGTAGGTTGGGGAGTGGCAGGGGGGAAACTGGGACATTGGTGGTGGAAAAGGTACACTGGTGAAGGGATGGGTGGCTGGAACTTTGTATGACTGAAATCCAATCATGAACAACTTTGTAACTGTATATCTCCTGGTGATTTCATTTAAAAAAATTTTTTGAACAATTTTCAAAAAAAACACCATGGGATTTAACACAATTGTGATCAAATTACCTAAACTACAATGAAAAAAACTTAACAAAAAGAAAGATTGCATGGAACAGGGTGGAATATCCCTATACACAACCCCAAATGTATGACCATCTAACCTTTGATAAAGGAGCAAGAAATGTGAAATGGAGCAAAGAAAGCCTCTTTAACAAATGGTACTGGCACAACTGGACAACCACATGCAAAAGAATGGGCTTAGACCTCGACCTGACACCATGCACAAAAGTCAGATCAAAATGGATTAAAGACCTCAACATCAGACCACAAACCATAAGGTACATTGAAGACAAGGTTGGCAAAACCCTTGATGATATTGAAGCTAAAGGTTTCTTCAAAGATGACATACAACTGACCAACCAAGAGGAAACAGAGATAAACAAATGGTACTACATTAAACTAAGAAGCTTCTGCACCGCAAAAGATACAGTGACCAGAATACAAAGACAGTCTACAGAATGGGAAAGGATATTCACCCATGCCCATCAGATAAGGGGTTGATATCAAAGGTATATAAGGTGGGGCCGGAGCGATAGCACAGCGGGTAGGCCGTTCGCCTTGCACGCGGCCGACCCGGGTTCGATCCCCGGCATCCCATATGGTCCCCCAAGCACCGCCAGGAGTAGTTCCTGAGTGCAAAGCCAGGAGTAACCCCTGAGCATCGCTGGGTGTGACCCAAAAAGCAAAAAAAAAAAAAAAAACAAAGGTATATAAGGCACTGGTTGAACTCTACAAGAAGAAAACATCCAACCCCATCAGAAAATGGGGCAAAAAAAATGAACAGAAACTTTCCCAAGGAAGAGATATGAATGGCCAAAAGGCACATGAAAAAGTGCTCTATATCACTAATCATCAGAGAGATGCAGATCAAAACAACCACGAGATACCACCTCACACCACAGAGACTGGCACACATCCAAAAGAACAAAAGCAACCGCTGTTGGAGAAGATGTGGGGAGAAAGGGACCCTTCTACACTGCTGGTGGGAATGCCGACTGGTCCAGCCCTTCTGGAAAACAATAAGGACGCTTCTCAAAAAATTATAAATTGAGCTCCCATTTGACCCAGCAATACCACTGCTGGGAATATACCCCGGAGAAGCAAAAAAGTATAGTCAAAATGACATCTGCACTTATATGTTCATTGCAGCACTGTTTACAATAGCCAGAATCTGGAAAAAACCCGAGTGCCCTAGAACAGATGACTGGTTAAAGAAACTCTGGTACATCTATACAATGGAATACTATGCAGCTGTTAGAAAAAATGAAGTCATGAACTTTGCATATAAGTGGATTAACATGGAATGTATCATGCTAAGTGAAATGAGTCAAAAAGAGAGAGACAGACATAGAAAGATTGCACTCATCTGTGGAATATAAAATAACAGAATAGGAGACTAATATCCAAGAATAGTAGAAATAAGTACCAGTAGGTTGACTCCATGGCTTGGAAGCTGGTCTCACATGCTGGGAAAAAAAGCAGCTCAGATAGAGAAGGGAACACCAAGTAAAATGTGGTTGGAGATCCTGCCCGGGAAGGGAGATGTTTGCTGAAAGTAGACTAGAGACTGAACACAATGGCCACTCAATACCCCTATTGCAAACCACAGCACCCAATTGGAGAACGAGAGATCAAAAGGGAGTACCCTGCCACAGGTGGGGTGGGGGGGATAGGATTGGAGGGGGGAAGGATACTGGGTTTATTGGTGATGGAGAACGGGCACTGGTGGAGGGATGTGTTTGTGAACATTGTATGAGGGAAAAAGAAGTTCTAACATGTGTGAATCTGTATCTGTAACCTCATGGTGATTCACTAATTAAAGAATAAAATAAATTTTAAAAAATTTTTAAAAATAAATAATGAAAAAAGAAAGATTGCAGATTGAACCAATAAAAGGGGCTTTGTTGTTGTTGTTTTCTTGAAGAGCTAGATCAGGGGGCTGAAATTAAGGATTTGGACCCTAACCATACCTATATTGTAGCACTGTGGCACTGTCATCCTGTTGTTCATTGATCTGCTCAAGCAGGCACCAGTAACATCTCCATTGTGAGACTTGTTGTTACTGTTTTTGGCATACCAAATACACCATGGGTAGCTTGCCAGGGTCTGACGTATGGGCAGGATACTCTCGGTAGCTTTCCGGGCTCTCTGAGAGGGATAGAGGAATCAAACCCGGGTAGGCAGTGTGCAAGGCAAACACCCTACCCACTGTGCTATCACTCCAACAGATGCCGCAACCAAAGGAGTTCTTCCTGAAAAGAACTGAAGGAATAATACAGAGGGCATAGTTCTGTGCTAGGTATTTAAAATATATTCTGCAAGTAATTATCTATACAAATAATCTGTCTCTTACTGTCCTCAAGAGGAAAAAACCCTCAAATTAATAAAATTAAAATTCTGAGATATTTGCATCTAAAAAAAGCTATATGAAAAATAAAATGGGTTTCCTCAAATTAAAAAATTTCTTTATAATACCTCTGACCCCACTCAGATATATGACTTCTGATTTTTTATATTTAATGCATATAACATTGCTTACTGCTTTGATGAGCCATTTCCAACCTATTATTGCTATCGATCAGTGTCTTATTGAGTGACCTAGTTTGCCAACTTCCTGAGAACGAGTAGTCTGTATGCTTCATTATATTCCACCTCATAATGCATTTTCAATCAACATTCAGGGAATTCAACAAAATACACAGTAGTTACTTAACTGTGTATTAAGAACTAAGGTACTTTGTATTGAATTATTTCCCATGTGAAAAACTGTTCTTTAATCCCTGGTTTCACTCTATCTTTGTCCCCACTGTTCTATTTGTTTTCCAGTGATGATAACTCAGGAGATTGTTTCCAAATGCTGTCTTCTCTGCCCTACCTCTCTCTCTCCTTAACTCACCACAATTTGATTTACAATTTTCCCCTTAAATTGCTGGGACATATCCAGCCATATAATAGATGCAAAATACAATCTACCCTTAACTTGACTTTCCTGCTGAAAAGTGATCTCACGTTTCTCTCTTGAGCTGAAAACTCAGTTAGGCTACATACTGAGTTCTGTACTAGGTGTGTATGTATTTTTTGCAGTGGACACAATTCAAAAATAGTGTCATTTTATTGATTTTTATTGTTTCATTTGTTCACTTTGGTTTAGTGGGTGACATCTGGCTGCCCTCTGGGCTTCTTCTGGGCAATACTTGACAATGTTGTGGTGGCCAGTTCAAACCCAGGTTGATGACCAGCAATGCAGGTGTCTTACCTGCTGTACTCTCTCTTTTTTTTGTTGTTGATAATAGGGTATTGATACTTATCTTTATTTTTTAATTTGAGCGCACAATTTACAATATTGTTTATCATAATGTTTCATGCATCTGACATTTCAGCACCACACCTGCCATCAGAGTAGCCCTTTTCTTCTACCCAACCCCCCGCCCCATCTCCCTGCTATGATAAGCTCCTTTCTACAGACCAGTTCTCACGTTCCGTTGCCCCTGGCCATTTATGTCCTTAGTGTGTTTCTCTATATTCCACATGTGAGGGAATCATTTTGTCTCTCTCCCTCTACTTTGGGCTAGTTATACTCAGCATGATTTCTCTAGATCCTGTCATATAGCAGCAAACTGCATGACTTTGTTTCTCCTTTCTTTTTTTAGGGGGAGGCGGGGAGTAAAAGGGAGCAGGGGGCACACTCAATGGTTCTCAGGGATCACTCCTGGCAGACCCATGAGGCCATAGAGGGTTCTAGAGATTGAACCCTGGTAGGCCACATGCAAAGCAAATTTCTTAAGCTTCTGAGTTTTGCATGAAAGTCTTTTATACCATTCTCAAGTACTCACCAGTGCAGAAAAAATTTACTGTTACAATAACATATCCATTTGCTGTCTTCATGTTTTCTTCAGGGAAACTTCTCTTCATCTCTTCTCCCCATTTTTAATGAGGTTATTTTTGGTTGTTGAATTTTACAAGATACGAACCCTTTATCAGATGAGTGGTGAATAAATATTTTCTTTCAGTCTGTGAAGAGTATTTTTATTCTAGTCATTGTTTCTTTTGCAGTGCAGAAACTTCTTATTTTAATACAGTCCCATTTATTCATTTTTGCTTCCATTTGCTTGACTTGTGGCACTGAATCATTGACAATATCTCTAGATTCAATGTCATAAAGGCATCTGCCTATTTTTTCCTCCATATAATTTACGAACAAAAGCTGATAGCAAGATGTCTCCATCACCATACTCACATTGAACAACAAAGAAATGAAGTTATACAAAAAAAAAAGAGAAGTTCTTAAGCCAGGAGCTGTGACATCTTTTGGACTGATGTTGGTTAGCTAACCAAAAGAATAATAACCTAATACTGGCACAAGCACTTAACAGTAGTCTTTCTTTCCTCAGACTAACAAAGCTTGACCATTAACTCTCCCTGTACTGTAAAAAAAAAAATCGCACAATGAATAATTGCTTTGTAAACGGGACTAGGAAACTCTAGTGAAATTTCCTAATCCCTTCAGGCACAAAGTCTCACAAAAGAAGTTAATATCACTCCAATGAGTTTGATTTTAGCACTCTTCTTAAGACCAAGAAAATATTTTCAGTCAGAGGGGGTTACTTGCCAGAATCTATACTAAGCACCTTCACCTGAACATCAAACTGAGTGCTCAATAGTGAATCCCTTTAAGCCTACGCTTCTTGGCTTAAATCTGTGAGTGTTTCTTGCCCTATTTCACCCAGTTCCCTCTTTTAAATAAATTTATAAACTCTTATGCAACCCTCTTCCATTATCAAATACTTTCTAACACAGCTTTCCACCCTTTACACAGAGTTTTATTTTTCATACCCAGAGATTTTTACAGGCTATACCTGACTTACCCTCCACACATTCCCATCAAACACTACAAAAATGATTCTGTGAAACATTACTTTATGATTTTAAATTATGAGAACAATAAAATTTGCAAAACAAAATTATACTATAATAGTATATTTTCACAAACCTTTTGAAATAATAGATAGTAACCTAGAAACCCTCACATGTCACTTTGCCCCTTCTAGTAACCCCCAGTCATCCTCAGCTCATTACCCCTGTGTGAGAAGCTCTCTAAGGAAGTAGCATTGTAGCACTGTCATGTAGCACTGTCATCCTGTTGTTCATCGATTTTACTTGAGCGGGCACCAGTAACATCTCTATTGTGAGACTTGTTACTGTTTTTTGGCATATCGAATACGCCACGGGTAGCTTGCCAGGCTGTGGCGTGCGGGCAGGATACTCTCAGGATACTCTTGCTGGGCTCTCCTAGAGGGATAGAGGAATCGAACTCGGGTTCAGCCGTGTGCAAGGCAAATACCCTACCCACTGTGCTATCGCTCTAGTTTGGACTGGATTCTAAGGAATTACATTCTAAAATTTTATGGTTTTAGATTATAAAATCCTGAAACCCTTTTGTTTTGGTTTCGTTTTGGTTTGGGAGTGACACTCAACAGTGCTCTGAACTAATTCCCAACTTTCTGCTCAGGAATCATTCCTGGTGGGGCACGGTGAATCACATGGGGTGCCAGGGATTGAACCCGGGTCAGCTGTGTGTAAGACAAGTGTCTAACCCAGTGTACTATCACTCCAGTCTGTCAAAGTTTTATTTGATCCTCTGAAAGTTTCCCTTCCTCCTCTTGTTCTTGGTCTTCTACCCTCTTTTTTCTCATGCTACTAATTACTTTCCCTTTCATTTTTTTCTCTTACATTCTTATTTTGTATTGGTTACTACCCTTCCTTCATGCTTCTAATCATTCTTTCAGTTTTTCTTTTATTTCCTTGTTTTGTATTGGGTGTGTTATCTCTGTATTGATTATCTTTGATTATCCGGATATTTTATTTTTCTGAAAGTCAGAAAAATAATTTGTCTACTTAGGAACTTTCTAGGAGAAATTACAAGTGGCATCTTCCTGGCCTTGGCAAGCTAGCCAAAAAAGAGAATAAAGTTCAAGTTGCCTCAGAGAAGCCTCTCAAGCAAGATTGACTAGAGGTCAACTATGTGCTTGAAGGGCCTTATTTCCAGATCTGACTTTCTCAACAGTCAAAAAAAAAACCCTAATCTATGCATGAGACAGACTTGAACTCAAACTTTACCCGGCTGGCGGAGAAGGCTCAGCATTCCCCGTGTGCACAGCTTCCTTTCAGCCTCATTTCATTCCCTGCACTATTAGGATGCTGGATGAAGTGCTCAACCTTTCCTTTAGTCCGCAAAAGAAATTGAAAATAGCATTTGGGTTGATTTTTACCCTCTGTTTCACTCTGAATTATCTAGCACATATCAGTGGAGTGCTTACCCTTCCAAGGAAAGAAATTATACCTGATTGAATCTGTTCCTGTAACTATTTTGTGGGAGGAAAATAAAAACAACTGAAACTTTTCCTTTTGTTTCAGAACTTCATAAGAAGACCAAAAATCAAAAAAAAAAAAAAAAGAAGACCAAAAATCAAAAGGCATTTATTTGGGGAGGTCCGAGAGATAATCCAGTGGCTAGAAGTGCCTGCCTTCGCAAACATGGGGCCATGAGTTCCTGGTGCATCCACCTGCACCGCACCAAATGTTCTAATTCCTGGGACTCTGGCATTGCAACAGAATGTAAGGCCTCCACCACACAGCCAGATGTGAATGAACACAGCTAAACACATGTGGGTACTGTGACTAAGAGTGTACTTTCCAGCAAACACTGCGATCACAAAGTGTGTGAGCACTACAATTAAGAAAGTGTCACTCACGTGAGCATGTATGCAAACACTGTAGCCAGGTGTGCAACCTCTGGTGAGCACTAAAATCAAGTGGGTACCCCCGAGGGCACCACAACAATAGCAGCAACCAAAGGGAAGGGGAGAAGTGAAAAGAGTTTTTAAATGCCTGGAGTTTTTGCTTCCAATTCACTCTTGAAGGACAGATGCTAGAGCAATGGCAATATCGGCAACTTTGCATGGCTGGCTGGCTGGCAGCTTGGACAATGTCCACAAAAAGAGTTACACAGGCTGACATTTAAATTGGGAACTTTCAGAATGCTGAGATCTCTATCAGTGTTTTTAATGTAATTTGGTTTTCTTATAAAAAATTATTCAGCAGTGATTTACAATGCCCAGGGAGGCAGCTCAGTGACAGAGCACCTGACACACAGACATAAGGCTGTGAGTTTGATCCCCACCATCAGCATCTGACCCTGCCTTAGGAGCCTCAGCACTGCAACCAAATCACCACAACCAAAGCAGACTGTAGGAAGAGGAAGGGGAAAGAAAAAGAAGATTCACGGCAATAACTTTACAAGTCTCTCATCGGCCACCCTCCAGAACTCACGGCTGCGTCTCCCGGGAGGGAACAGAAAATGAGGCCCCCATAACCATGCCACGGGACTCCACGCCAGGCTGTTTTCACTCAGGGCGCTTTGGAGGAGGGTGGGTGAGAGCCCTCCCCGCCTCAAGGGGCCCAGCCCTGGCAGCCGATCTCTGCTACCACACTCCAGGCCACTTTCCACACGCTCAAGTCGAGCTTCACATATGAGTGAACATATTCCTAGACACATCATAAGACACCCACTACCCATTTTCCATAATTACCACACCATATTCGATGGGGTTCAGACAGTAGGCAACAAATCATAGACGGAAATATACATATAAATATACATATACATAAATATACACATATGCATATATACATATTTTTATACCTATATACCAAAGCTCACATCACCCAAACTTTAACAACATGTTAGTGATATCCTATAGAATGTCTTAATGGCTCCTGCCAAAATAGAACAATCTAAAAAGTTGTTTTCTATATGAACACTTCTTTGTAAGCATGTTCAGCAGTTCTTCATAACAGACAATACAAAATACATTCTTTCACTTGTGTATTGGGATAGGGATTGGGGCTTGGGATGGAAACATCTGGATTTGGTGGTGGGAAGGTGTAATGGTGGTGGGATTGGTGTTTGAATATTAAATATAATCAAACATTGTGAAGTAACTTATAAAATTTTTAAAAATTAAAGAAAACTTTACACGTCTGCATGTGTAAATGTATCACACCACTACCCAAGTTCCAATGTCATCCCACCACCCAAAGGACCCTCCTATCAGTTCTTCCCACCCCACAACCTGTCCCACTGGTAGCCATCAGAATTCTCACCGAGTTCAGAAGTCAACTCTTGTTTCTGCCTGCTTGCCTGTGTCAGTTCTTTATTTTCCACAAATGCAACCATCTGGTATTTGAACTTCACTTCCTTGCTTAGGTGACTTGGCATGGTCACCTTGAGTCCCACCATTTCTTAACATCAACTGCTTACACAAAAGATCAAAACCAAGACCTGAATAAGTGGGACCAGCGTGATAGTACAGCTGGAAGGGTGCTGGTCTTGCATGCAGCTGACTAGGGTTACCAGATTGGATCTCCAGCACTCTGTGCTCCCTCAAGCTCACCAGGAGTAATTTCTGGGCACTGGAGGTGTAAGTCATCACACCACTACAAATGTACCACACCACACCACTGCCACAGCAGCACTGTTGTGGTGCCAGGGTCAGCAAACAACAGTCCACAAGGATCGCACTCAGGATTGTGTGACAGTGTTGAGGATCAAACTCATAGACTCACAGTCCCAAGGGAGGTACTCTGCCACTGAGCTTTCTCTAGTCCCTTCAGATTTCTAAGCTTTCATTTCGAACGATGAAATCATGCAATTTGCTGCAAGCTGGTTGGAATTGAAAGATACCATGCTGAGTGAAGTAAGCCAGAAGAAGGACAAACACAGGATGAACCCACTTATCTGTGGTACATAGAATATTGTAGATGAGAAATACAGAATATATATAGATGAGAAAATGCACTGTAGTAAAAGGGGATGCCTAAATCACCCTTAACCCCGGTGTTTAGAGAGGGGGACAGAGAAAGAAAGAAATCAAGTGAGAAGAAGAGAATAGGAAGTATGCATGAACAGGCACCAGCGCTTCAGTTATGCTGGTGAGATGGGTGATTATTATAGTCATATACCCAAAATTCAAATTCAATAAAACTGGGAAAAATAAGATCTAAGCTGCAATCACTGAAACTTTGTATTGTGCCTGTCTAATTGATAGGCAGGAGTGGGGTTCAGGGGTGGGATAGGAAGGGGACATGGAAACATTGGTGAAGGAGAGTTGGCACTGGTGGTGGGCTGATGTTGAAATATTATATGCTTAAAACACAACTATCAACAACTTTAAAAATCACAGCTCTTGGACCTGGAGCAATAGCACAGCAGGCTGGGCATTTGCCTTGCATGCGGCTGACCTGGGTTCGATTCCCAGCATCTCATAAGGTCCCCTGAGCACCAACAGGAGTAATTCCTGAGTGCAGAGGCAGGAGTAACCCCTGTGCATCGCCAGGTGTGATCCAAAATGCAAAAAAGAAAAATCGAAGCTGTTTAATTTTAAAAAATACATGAAATTGAAACAAAAATGCGGCTTCTATTACAGTGGACTATAATGAAATTTATGAGACAAGTGGGAAGAGAGTTCATTTTGCTCCTCACATTGCATTAGTGTATGACTTTCATTATTTCCTGAAGGTGCTCCCAAGTAGTGCTTGGGGTTGGGGAAGCAGGATTCTTCTCAGCTCTGCGCTCAGTCAGCTGGATATGTGAGCTCAGTGCTTGGTTCAACAGGACTGTCAAACCCTGCAGTGCTTGGGGACTCCCAGACCACACAGTGCAGAACTTGAGTCTTTTCTCATTCTCAATTTTCCCTCTATTCTTAACTGTCTGTTTAAAGCCCCGCACAACTTAGCATGCTCTAGTTTTCTATGGGAAAACTCATGAGTTCACATTGAACTCATCGATGAGAGCAAATATAAGCAAAAATGTAATAGGACAGAGAGCACTGAGGTGGACATGCAAGCCTTATGTGTGGCCAACCACATTTCAATACTCTAGTGAACCCCTGAGTTTTGTTGGCTGTGGAGATCCTGGATTCCCAATGGGGAGGCCCAGGTAATTTTTGCATGCACAGGCCCTCGCTTTGAGCCACTGATTCTTGTTGTTCAAGAGTTTCCCTGACAACCTCCTGAGCTCTTCTTGCTAGATCCCCTTTTGCTCCCCCAAAAGAAAATTCCCTGTTACTTATTGTTGAAAAATACTGTCTTTCACATCTTCAGAAACACCATGGAAGAAGATTCTATTAGGATGAACTACCTGAAAAACTAACCAACTGGTTTATTTTTCCCTAAGAGAAAATTAGTCGGGCAGGAGTGATAGTACAGCAGGGAGAGTGCTTGTCTTGCACGAGACTTTCCCAGGTTTAATCCCTGGTACCCTGGGCTCCACCAAGAGTGATCCCCGAGTGCACAAACAGAAGAGTAAGCCCTGAGCACCACCAGGTCTGGCCCAGAAACCAAAAAGTAAAATAAAATAAACTTAAAAATAAAATAAGATTTGTAGTAGGATTGTTAGTGTATTTTCTCCTACTTTATTCGTGCTTACACTTCCATAGATTGTCTGGCCAAAAATTAGAATAATAGTGACAGTGATTAAAACCAGCCTATTAGTCTCTTGCCATGTCCCTTTTGCCAGTGAAAGAAAGTTGACTTCCATCTGAGAACACTAGCAAAGAAGTGTATTGTGTTATCGTCTTTGCCATTATGTCATCATCATCATCATCATCATCATCATCATCAGTGAAACCAACCAGACCCAATAGTCATATTTGTGCTGAAGCTTCTGCCCCATCCAAAGGATGTAATAAAGAAACAAGTTATAGCTAACATTTGCATTCGACACCGGAAGGAAACAAGTTCCAAAGACATCAGTGATCCATCCAGAGCCACCATCCTGATAACACTAACATCAAAACCAAGTTACTCACTTTCCTGAGTCTTAACCCCAGAGAAAGTTGCCCCTTTATACACTGATGTGTTAAAGCAAGCAATAGCTTGCAAGCACATGAAAGATGCAGTCATATGCTTCATCCTGCCGAAGATGACAATAAAAGCCATCACCAACTCTCACGTAACAGTTTCACTATTGGGAGAGCTTATGTAGGAGGCAGGAGCTGCTCCCGTCTCATCTGCACCTTTGGTTTCTGTCTTGACCACGAAAGCACAGAAACCTCAACATCATCATTACAATAAAATGATAGCACCTAGTTCTGAAGCAAAAAGGAAGTTTCAATCTGACAAAAAGAAAAACCAAACTTTAAGTAACCTCAGATGTTTTTCTTTCCTCTGGCAACTTTTGAAGATAGGAGATAAGGATTTCTAAACTTTCCAAGTGTTTGTCTTTGTTTTCATCTTGGCTAGAAAAGAATAAAGTGTACAGTCTGATCACTGTTATAGCAGGAAATTGTTGGATCCACAAGCAAAAGAAGTGAGGTTTTTCCTGGCATCAATATTTAAATGGAATGTATCTGGCTTTTCAGTTTTCAAAAAAAGGCAGGTGCTTACAAAATAAGGTGTGTGCTTATGTTGTTGAGGCAAAGAAGCATTCACTGCTGCAACTAACAACATTTTTGAAATATTTTATTCTCTCTATGATGAAGAAGTAAGAATCATGGTTGATTTTCAAGCCTGATTAGCTATTCTTATCAATGTTTTTACAGAGGTTCTCTGCAACTCCCGCCAGCACAAAGTACCTCTAGTACCAAAGTGCATTTATCAAATGCATTTAAAGATAACCCAGAAAAGAAGTTTTGCAAAACACTTACAAGATTGACTAGATATGAAATTAGTAAGTAAGTGGCAAAACATCTCCACTCAGCCAACAATTTGGATTAATAATAAAACAACCATGACACTGCTAGTAATGAACTTTTTCCTTCCCATATCAAATACCAGAAAAATATCTAAATTT
Source organism: Sorex araneus (assembly GCF_027595985.1). NCBI lineage: Eukaryota > Metazoa > Chordata > Mammalia > Eulipotyphla > Soricidae > Sorex > Sorex araneus. The sequence continues at coordinate 297,091,936 of NC_073303.1, forward strand.
ATCCACAATCTATGTTTATATATGGCTAGAAATTTACTGCTAAAAAAATTTCTGCAATTGAATTATATCTCTAAAAGTAAAGCTCTTTGCATTGTGCTTTCCTAGCCACATGGAATTTTGGGCAATATGCGTAAAGCATAGCATAGTGCTTTTCATGCAGGAAACATCTGATCCACGTAGACAACACAACAATCCAACTTGTTTTCACAGAAGAAACCATACTCAGATCCATCAAGAAGTGTACCAATTAATTTTACTCTTCTCCCTCCCTCCCACCCCACAGGTTTTAATCATCTGTTTTGCAGTAACTGTTGTAAATTATGGGTAACAACAACCTTGGAACTTCAATAGCAATAAAAACCAGTACCCACTGCCACCCTCTTGGCAGTTTGCCACCTGTGCTATTTTAAAGTTAGACATTAGGAGGCAGCAAATGGCTCAAAAACCAGAGGCAAAAATAAATTTGTAGGAAGTTGGGGTGGTGGGGGGAGAATCAAAAGCCACAAAACGTATTTAAAAAAACAAACAAACATATTTTACCCTTAGTGGAAATAGCAATAACAATTTAACATCATTTAGATTTTTTCTAAAGAAGTGAGATGAGAAAAGAATCCGGTCGTCTTAGAAACTGTTCAGAAACTATCTGGACCCCATTCCTTACTTTGGTATTCCTACAAAACTCTGCAGGTGATCTTAAAAGCTAAACGGCATACATTATCTTCAATTAATGTGTTTTTGTTTCTCGGTTCCACAAATTGCTTATATGAAATTCTCAACTTTTAATTTAATAGCATTGGCACAAATGCAGACACTGGTCCAGCATCGGGGAGGCATTAGAACAGATACTGCTCTGCATCAGTTCATTCTGGCTAAGGCATTTCCATATTTAAAACATGCCCACAGTTTCTTAGAAGTTCCAATGCTCTAGTTACATTTAAAAAGGAATTTTTGACAGGTACTTTAGTACAATGTATCATATCCTCAGATAATATGTCTGTCTTGTTTTTAAGAAGCTGAGAATGGTCTTTCCCCTTCCTAAAGGGGAAAATATCTCTAAGCAAAGCTTTTAGAATTTTTGGCCATTTTATAATATTGCGGCTATAATGCTTGATTCAATCATGAGAAATGAGTTTCCAGCCACCATAAAAATTATTTTTAGTTTTTATTAAGACAACATTGGAACACTTTGTTCTTTCTCTGGATATTTATTTTGAATCAAAAATGCCATGTGATTCATAGAAGAATTTTACCACGAGCACAAACAGAAAGGTCTTTAGAAAACATGACTGCTAGGAATCAAAGAGAAAAATGTGTAAGAAAGATTGTACGGGATTGAAATGAAAGAACTTAACACCTTCAAAGATAGCTCCTGCAATTTTTGCATTTCTTAGACTGTTGTGCTAAGAATGAATACATTATATGCCACACCACTCGTAGCTATCACAGAATATTCAGGCTAAAGCAATAGAGAAAAAAATTCTTTATTATGATAGCAATACTGTAATAAATAGTTAAATCAAGCCAAAGTAATTCACATCCAATAATGCAAACATTGCACAAAACCTATTCTTCTAGCTATGCAGAGTGACTTCAAACTCCTCCAATAATCAAATTTCAGCTTTATGACAATGAATTATTAGCAATGATCAAATAAAATGTCACACATGACTTACTGTTTGTAAGATGTCTCTGCCATTCTTCTGAATGAAAAGTGTGATGAAGAATCACGGCCACCAGGAACTCTAGCAGGCAAAAAGAGGGAAAATAGCAAGCATTAGTTGTCTGAAAATTAGCATCTTCAGGTTTTCTTGAAGTACTTCCCACAAGATCCCAAGGCAAAAATAAAAGAAGAAAGAAAAAGTTGGAGAAAAACAACACACACATCATGAGCCGACTTTCTCCCCAACACATGCAGCTCCAAACTTTAGAGTAAAGGTTCAGATTATTGAGCATCCTGAATGAGCAAATATCCGACTTCAGTTCCACTGGTTGCGTACACAGTTTCAACAAGACAAATGCATCTCCAGAATTATGGTTACTTTATGTATTGCTCAGATTTCTCCCCCCCGTTTCTCTCTCTTTCTCCCTTTCCATTCACATTTTTCTTCCTACAAAAATGCACATAGGTCTGTTCTTCCTTGTACCCCGAGTCAGGCCTGGCTTTGAAATGCATTTCAATCTCTCAACACAGACTGCTTTCATTGCATTTAGAGTCCCACTAAGGCCCAGCTTTAAAAGCTACTGATTCTTTTTTTCTTTAGCCTTCCTCACAAAGGAAGGGTATTTTGTAAATTACCAGCTCGTTCAGATCAACAAAAGGTACTTTCATAGAAAGCCCCATTTGATTTTGCTCAAATTTGATTACAAGGATGGAGAAAAGGAAAGGAAGTCAAAAAGAAAAACCCCAGATGGCTTTTTCATTCATCTCAGTGAATGAGCTTTATCTGTGCCTTTTGAAACTGTAGCAGTGGAAAAGCATTTCTGTTGGCTTAAAAAACTTGACAAAAATTATTGGTTTGCCATTTCTCATGTAACAGCCATTGGGAACTGGATGAAAAGACTTTTTCATGGGATCGCCTGCTTGGATCAAAATAATGGAGATTAGGTATTTCATTATAAATTACAGTGGGAGATAGAGCAGGCTGTCATATTAATAGCAACCTGCTCATGGCCTTCAATGGTAGCTATTCTCCTAGACAAAGGACCAAGGGGGTTGTCTATTGAACTTGTACTTTAGGCCTGATCAATTTTCTATCATCAAGGCAAAAGGTGAGATGACTAACAAAGGAATTCACACATGAGTGACCTCATAAGCCTACAGATAAAACAGCTTAAAGAAGCAAAATACATCCTGAAATTATGGATGATAAACTATATAAAGAAGAAGACGAAGTACGAGCGCTAGAGAGCTAAGAGCAATGGTCTATAATTCTCCTCTTCTTGGCCAAATGGACACATTAAAAGCTACTTGTTTTCAGCTGCGGATAATTGCAACGTTTGGTTTGCAGTGGTCTGCTTTAAATCTTTCAGTGGACTTTTTTTTCTCAGCACAGCTCCAGTCATTTCATTCGCTGTTAACAACAGCATTGTGTGTTCAAGACAAAGCTTGTACCAAGTCACACTTAAAAAAAAAAAAGCTAAAAAGAAACACTAGCAATGCCGTCTTCAAGATATTACACAGTAGAGTGTGTATTTGTTTTATAGTCCAGGTTACCAGAGTCTTGCTTGCCTTTCAGACACTTAGAATGGCAAACATTTCAAAGACTAAGCGGTACCTGAAATCAAAAAACAGAGAATCTTAATGAAGCATAGAGAAACGTGTGATTCGGTAAAGACACTCTCAAAACATATGATCAAATATTAATATAAAGGAGTACTTAAGGACAGGTGAAAATTTCCACTCAAACACCAGGAATACTTTAGATTCTTAATGGAAGCTATCCAAATCACAATGGAGATTGCCAAGATATTTTTTCCAATTGCACTTCCATGGACTTCCCTTGAATTTTGCCTTAAAAAATATAGTATTCCTTCCTGGTCTTTGTAGTTTGCTTGAATTCATGACGGGTAATGGCAAATTTATCTTCCAGAGAGAAAACCTAAGTTCGCGAAGTGCAGCTACAGTGCCATACTTAATGCACATATCAAAGAGCTAACAAACAAAATACACATTTTTTAAGCTGGATACATTTTCAACTGTTATTGTTTTAAAGCCAAAAATAATATAAGATATTTTTTAATGTACAAGGACTTTCAGTTGCCTAGAAGCTTGAGAAAATGGCATAAATCTCGCCCAGGATAGTAGTTACTAAAATAAACCCAAGTCTCTAAAGACCCCGTGAGGAAGTAGACTGACCCCCAAACCTTGGGCTCAAGCAGTCTTAGAAATCTTTGTTTCTTAGAGGAGCTTTGGATCCTTTAACTCTTTCAACCACTCAACAAGATTCCAAATTCGATATTATCGAATAGAAACTTAAAAGCCCTGGTAGTTGGGCCATAGAGATAGTACGGCAGGTGGGCATCTCATACAGTCCTCCAAGCACCAACAGGATAATTCCTGAGCACAGAGCCAGGAGTAACCCCTGAGTACCACCAGGGAAGCCCAAAAGAAAAACAAACCAAAAAAAGAAAAAGACTTGTAAAACTAAGTATGCATGAATACTTTTCACACTAGGGTGTATAGGTGATTGGCATGAATTTTCCAGAAACTAAATAAACACCATTCTCCAAGAGTTTTGAAAATCTTCATAATTCTTGACCCCAGGAATAAATAGAACTTCCAGAGATATGGGTAAATATTTTCATGCAAATATTCCTAGAATGCATAATAAATACATAATACGTATGGAAAGAAAATTTGCATGAGTAAGTACACTGAAGTTCCCATACTGTGAATCAGACGGGAATAGGGTAGTCTTTAGGAATACAAATCTGGGAATAGGATATTTAGTCCCAGTTCCAACTTGAACACCTCCTGGTTGAAGACTATAGTCACTGATTATTAACCTCTTTATGTCTCTGTTTTCTCAGAAAAAAATAAGAAACTCAAAGTGTGCTATAAAAATCAAATGAATTAACATGTATGTAAAGCATTAAAGTAGTGAATAGCTCATAATAAGTACTTAATAAGTAGTAGATATATTTATCATAATTATTATAATTTTAAATGCTCCAAATATGGAAGATTATTAACTAAACTTTGATGAATAAATGCAATAGAATCTAATATGCTCAATGTAGGTCGTTCCTTACTGACACAGAAAAATATTCACACTTGGGGCCGGAGCTATAGTACAGCGGGTAGAGCATTTGCCTTGCCTTGCATGTGGTGAACCCAGATTCGATCCCCGGAAATCCCTGAGTGAAAAGCCAGGAATAACCCCTAGCATCCATGGGTGTGACCCAATAAAAGCATATATATATATATATATATATATATATATATACTACATTTTTAATATTTAGGATACAAAGCTATTATATGACCTGAAGTATACATGTAGTGGGGCATTCCAATTTGTTCTCTCTCTCTCTCTCCTTTTGGGTGTTGTGGTTTGCAGTAGGGGCACTAAGTGGCCATCGTGTTCAGTCTCTAGTCTGCTTTCAACACGCATCTCCCTCCCCATGCAGGATCTCCAATCACATTTTACTTGGTGTTCCCTTCTCTATCTGGGATGACTTTCCCCCAGCGTGTGAGGCCAGCTTCCAAGCTATGGAGCCAACCTCCTGGTATTATATACTACTATTCTTGGGTATTAGTCTCCTACTCTGTTGTTTTATATTCCACAGATGAGTGCAATCTTTTTATGCCTGTCCCTCTCTTTCTGGCTCATTTCACTTAGCATGATAATTTCCATGTTGATCCACTTATGTGCAAAGTTCATGACTTCATCTTTTCTAACAGCTGCATAGTATTCCACTGTATAGATGTACCAAAGTTTCTTTAACCAGTCATCTGTTCTCGGGCACTTGGGTTTTTTTCCAGATTCTGGCCATAGTAAACAGTGCTGCGATGAACATATAAGTGCAGATGTCATTTTGACTATATTTTTTTGTTTCTCCAGGATATATTCCCAGAACCACCACTGTCTTTCTGAGAGGTGCTTTGTTTTTCTAACTTTGGTACCGTGGCTTACAGCACTGTCATTGATAGTTTTATGCATAACACTTTACTGCCTTTCAGCTCCCCTTCTTCCTTCCATTCGACCACTTCCCTCCACCATAGTTGTAGCCTCTTCCTGTCCTATTCCCCTACATCCCAGCCCCATGCGGCATGCTGCCTACTGAAGACCCACTTCTTATGTTGTGTCCATTGTCTTTGGGCATGAATTATTCCACCATTATGTTTTTTTATATACTATCTATGAAAGAGGTCACTGTGTTGATCTCTATTCCTCTGACTTCACTCAGCTAATACTATCTATCAAGACCCATCCACATAGCAGCAAATTGCACACTTTTGTCTTTTATGACTGAGTGACATTTCTCTGAGTCTATGTACACTAGTTTCTTTATCTAGTCATCTATTCTTGGACATTTGGGTTGTTTTGATTTGGGCTATTGTGGACCACTGTATCACTGTCTTCTCATTGCTCATTGATTTGTTTGAGCAGGCACCAGTAACATCTCCATTGTGAGACTTGTTTTTACTGTTTTTGGCATATTGAATTCGCCACAGGTAGCTTGCCAGGACCTGCCATGTGGGCAGGATGCTCTTGGTAGCTTTCCATGCTCTCCAAGAGGGGTGGATGAATTGAACCCGGGTCAGCCGTGTGCAAGGCAAACACCCTACCCGCTGTGCTATCGTGGATAATGCTGCAAAAAAACATAGGGGTGCAAATGTCTTTTCTCTCTTTTGTCTTTGGACCCTTGGGGTGTATTCCGAGTAGTGTAATTGCTTGGTCAAAAGGGAGGTTAATGCCTCGTTTTTTTAGGAACATCTATATTGTTTTCCAGAAAGCCTGGGCCAGTCAACATTACCATCAGTAGACAATAAAATTCCCTTTCTCTACACATTCATGTTAACACTGGTTGTTCTTACCCTTTATGATAAGTCTCTGCTGTGAGGTGACATATCATTGTTCTTTTGATTTGCATTTCCCTGATGATTAGTGATATAGAGCATTTTTCCATGAGCTTATTGACCATTTTTGTCTTCTTTCAGGAAGTTTCTGTTCATTTCTTCACCCCATATTTTTAATGGGGATGAATTCTTTCTGTATAGTTCTATCAGTACTTTATATAACTTGGGTATTCACCCTTTATCAGATGAGTTATGGGCAAATAATTTATTCCAGTCCATGTTGTGTCTTTGCATTTTTGGTCACCACTTGCTCCTTTGAGGTGCAGAAATCTCTTAATTTAATGTAGTTCCATTTATCTGTATCACTGTATACTGTCATCCCATTTCTCATCGATTTGCTTGAGCAGGCACCAGTAATATCTCCATTGTGAGACTTGTTGTTACCGTTTTTGGCATACTGAATATGCCATGGGTAGCTAGCCAGGCTCTGCTGTGCAGGCAGGATACCCTAGGTAGCTTGTCGGTCTCTCTGAGAGGGACGGAGGAATAGAACCTGGTTTGGCCACGTGCAAGGCAAACGCCCTACCCGCTATGCTATAGCTCCATTTGTCTATCTTTTTTACTTTTTTGGTTTCCTTAGCCAGGTGCATTGACTCCATACAGATGCCTCTAGCTTCAAAGTTGTGAATATTTCTCCCTATATTATCTTTAATGTGACTTATGAATTCAGTTCTGATTTTGAGCTCTTTAGTCCATTTTGATTTGGGTTTTGTGAATGGTGTTACAAAGGGGCCTGATTCGGGGTCTTGCACAAATAGCTTTTCCAACACCATTTGGTGGAGATGCTTTCCTAACTCCACCTGAAAGTTTCTACTATGATTTTAAACTTCTATTTTTATGAGTTAATTTATAATGAAGGGCTGGAGCAATAGCACAGCAGTTGGGCTTTTGCTTTTCACACGGCCCACCCAAGTTCGATTCCTCTGCCCCTCTCGGAGAGCCTGGCAAGCTACTGAGAGCATGGAGCCCTCACGGCAGAGCATGGCAAGCTACCCGTGCGTATTGGATATGCCAAAAAACAGTAACAATAAGTCTCAATGAAAGATGTTACTGGTGCCCGCTCAAACAAATCGATGAGCAACGGGATGACAGTGTTCCAGTGTTCCAATTTTTAATGAAAATCAGGAGGAGCACCAAATAGCATGAAATATTTATCCAATAAAGGCCAGCAAATCTAAGGTAAAGTCTGAATTTATGCCAAAGTTCACTTCAGTGCTTAATACTAAGATCTGGAAATGATTTGTACTTTCAAAACTACCAAAAAAGCTTAAACTCTAAAATATAAACAGGTAATTTTCAAGTATAATTAACCCAACAAAAGTTTCTGCCCCATCAAGTTGTCAAGAAATGGAATACTAAAAGCATTGACAACAGAATTCAGTAAAATGACTCAGGGATGAGCTAGGAATGATATGCACATACATTGTATATGTACTGTGTGTGACATAGACAGCTTTGATCTAATCAGTCAGGGACAGAGGATGAAGCAAGGAATTCATGAGAATTTTAACAGTAGGTTAGAAGTGGCTTCTTTCTGGGGTATTTAAATATAAAAACTTACAGGGGTCGGAGCTATAATACAGCAGGGAAAGGTGTTTGCCTTGTATGTGGCCAACCTGGTTTGATTACCGACATTTCATATGGTCCCCTGAGAACTGCCAGGAGTAATTTCTTAATGCAGAATCAGCAGTAACCCCCTGAGGAGCATTTCCGGTGGGTGTGACCACAAAACCATATATACATATACATATATATACATATGTAAGTGTATGTATATATAAGTATTGAAGGTATGAAACTGTGGTATAGAGACTAGAAAGATATTTATTACAAGGGGTTACAGGGCTTGTCTTGCACATGCCCTCACACTATAAATGGTCCCCCCCAAGAACTGCTAGAGTACTCCTTCTGGCTTTTGAACATGGGACCCCATGTTCTGCCCACTATACCCAGGTCCCTGTGGAGCAGCAGACATAATGGGAATATAGAGGAATTCATCTACCTCAATGGATGTGGTGAATTCCACACCACATAAACAGTCTGGAAAAAAACTACTGGTACAATAGAGCTAAGCAAACTACCTGAAGGAAACTCAAAACAATAGTCTCAATGGTGCTTACTGAAATGAAGAGGCCTTGAAAGAAAACTTGAACAAAGATAAAGTATGATGAAAAGATTCAGAAAAGTTAAAGCATGAATCTTAGAGCTAAAGTCTAGTGAAGATGAACCAGAAAACAAGAACAAATCTTACTATGAGAACAGAAGCCAACATTAAAGCAGGAACTCACAGGACAAGTCATGCTAACCATCCAAAAAGACAAGTAAAAAACAAAAAGAAAAATTAAAACAATGAAGATGACAGAAGAGCTACATGGAAATACATTTAAAGAAACAACCATTCATATCACAGGTTCTAAAAGAGAAGAGAACAAGAAAGAGACTTCTGGAAGTCCTGACAGCCATGCCTGTGCCCAACACCACCTACGGCCTTGATCCAGAGACTCCTAAATATTTCTCGAAAGAAATCACCTAGCCACCAAAATTTTTCAAACCCGTGTTCGTGGCTGAAACATCCCAGGTGATCTGAAAGAGAGGTAGGCCAGCTCCCACCCACTCTGGAGACGTTACTAGAGCCCGCTCGAGCAAATCGATGAATAATGGGATGACAATGCTACAGTGCTAGAGTTGCATGCATAGCTCTACAACAATCACTCAACGAGAGATTACCAGTTTTGTTCTTTTTTCAAGCATACTGATTTATTTTTTGTAATCTCTATCTAGGTTATATTTGAAGAATATTTTTCATTCAAATCTTGTATTTTTTCAGTTCTAAGGTTTATATTTGGTTCTTTGAAATAGATTTTAATTCTCTCTGTAGATTTTATTCGTACATATTAGTCATACACACTTGTTTACTATTAGCACAATTTTCATTCCATCATTGAATGCAGTAATAGTAACTTCTTTTTCTAATCAATGTTTGGTTCAAATCAGTGATGTTTAAACTTATTTTTCATTTGGAAACTGGCTGTGTTTTTCTAATTCTCTTGTTGAGTATTGGTTTGTTTTCCACAAGAGACAGTGGCCCCGCTTGTACCAGAATCTCTTCTAAGTTTTGACATGCTTTATGGATCTGCCTACATTTTGTGCACTCCATGTTTTAAACCTCCTGTTCTGAGTCTCTGGATTCTATTTCATTTTTCTGAAAAAAAAGTTGCTTTTTTCATTTTCATATTTTAAACTCAATTGGATTTACATTGCTTTGGAGCAGACTCAGATTTCTACTCAGGTTTTTTTCCACTCATTGAGAAGCTTTACTCTGACCTGTGTAATTTAAGATATTTAGGCATAGCTTATGCACAAAATTCATTATAAACTTCCTGCCCTCCATTTCCTAACTCTAATTACTGAAGCAGTACTTTCAATTTCCAACTGCTCTAATTGTCTCAAACTCTCTTCTGATTTTCAAAGGTTAAGAAGATGTCAAGTTTTCAATTGGAGTTTTTGCCACTCAGCATACATAATCTGTCTGGTCCTCAGTTCAAAAACTACTAAGTGGAAAGCCCAGCTTGTACCATTGTCTCTTCTAAATTTTACATCCTTTATGGATCTGCCTACATTTTGGTGCACTCTAGTGATTTTAAATACAGGTTTTTTCTATTTTTATATTTTGAACAGTTTATAGTTAGCCAAGAGTGCTAATGCAATATGAATATATGAATATATTTGAGGGGATGGAGCAATAGAACAGTGGATAAGGCACTTGCTTTGCAGGAAGCTGCCCTAGGTTTGAATCCCAGAATCATATTTGGTTTCCTGAGCCCCATCAGGAGTAATTCCTGAGTGTAGAGGGTATGGCCCAACTGTGTGTGTGTGTGTGTGTGTGTGTGTGTGTGTGAGAGAGAGAGAGAGAGAGAGAGAGAGAGAGAGAGAAAAGGAGAGCCAGGAGGCAGAGAGAATTAAAAAATAAAGAACATCTGAACATTTGAACATTTTTTCTAAAGACCAGGAATGGTGAAGCTTAGGTTCACAACATAGGGTGCTTCCCAGGTTCACTTGATCCTGATAAACAGACAGGTGCAGGCAAATGCAAATTTTCTATTTAAGAGCAGTTCTTTATCGACTACAGGTGCTATGGGACACTCATAAACACAAACCCATATTTGCTGCCTAAACTTGTGGGACATCAGTACCACAACCATGGTTAGGCACTGACAGTTGTGAATTCTGAATGGCAAAACTGACACTCACTCCAATCCCACCATCATCAGTGGAGAAGCAGAGGAGCTTACCTAGTTGGCAAACATAACTATGAAGGGCGCAAGTGCATAAAAAGCTCTCTAACCACCGTGATTAAAGATTTCCAGTGTTGGGATGGAGTGTGTGTGCTGGAGAGATATTACAGTGGGTAGAGCACTTGTCTTTCACATGGCTAACATGGGTTCAATCCCTGAACCCCACAAGTCCCCTGAGCACCACCAGGAGTAATTCCTGTGTGCAGGGCCAGGAATAAACCCTGAGCATCCCCAAATGTGGCCCCGAAATTGAAGGAAAAAAAATTTCTAGTGGGAACAGTGCTCATTACATTGAGAAAGCAATAGAAAATATCTTTAATAAGGAAAGAGAGAAAGTGAGAAAAATTTGCTCAGATATCACTGAACTTGGGGCTGAAGAGATAGTACAGCAGATAGGGCACTTGCCTGATACACTTGACCCACGTTCAATCCCTAGCATCCTGAGCACCGCCAGGAATGATTCCTGAGTGTAAAGCCAGGAGTAACCCTTGTGCATCGCCAGTTGTGACCCAAAAATAAAAGAAATTGAAAAAGAAAAAGAAAAAGAAAAAAAGGTGCAGAGGGGCCAGATAGATCAGAAAACTGAACTCAACCTTCTGTTTATAAGTGACACATTTGAACCGTCATGATAAACAAATACCCAAGGCAGAAGGCTGAAAAACAAACATTTAGGCAAAATGTGAGCCTAAAAAGTGACTGGAATGCTGATATTTCACTCAGTAAAAACTGCAAATAGATCAAGAAGTTACAGTACATATACACACAATAGAATACTATGCAGGTCTTAAAAAGAATAAAATCATGTAATTTCCTGCAGCGTGATGGGAACCAACAGATATACTGAACAAAGTCAGTGAGAAGGAAAGGGATAGATACAGAAGATCTCTCACAAATGTGGGACTAAAGATATATACAGCAAGGTGGCAACAAAAGTCTAAAGGGAGGAGCATTGGTGTCCTTCGAAGAGGGAGATTGGTACCTTGGTAGTAGGTGTGGTGTTGGAATAATGTGCATGAGAATCATTGTTAACTGTATTGTAAGCCATATAATCTCAATCAATAACATTTTTTTCCTTTTTTTTAAAATACTTTATTTTTAATTAGTGAGTCAGCATGAGGGTACAGTTACAGATTTATACATTTTTGTGCTCATGCTTCCCCCATACAGATTTTGAGAGCCCATCCCTTCACCAGTGCCCATTCTCCACCACCAGTAAACCCAGCATCCCTCCCACCCTCCCCAGTCCCGTCTCCCCCCACCCCACACTGCCACTATGGCAGGGTATTCCCTTTTGTTCTCTCTCTCTGATTAGGTGTTGTGGTTTGCAATAAAGGTGTTGAGTGGCCATTGTGTTCAGTCTCTAGCCTATGTTCGGCATGCATCACCCTTCCCCCGCATGACCTCTGATCACATTTTACTTGGTGTTCCATTCTCTGAGTTGCCCAGAATGAGAGACCAGCCTCCAAGCCATGGAGTCAAACTCCTGGTACTTATTTCTACTATTCTTGGGTGAATCAATAACATTTTTATTTGGAAAAAGTATTAAGGGATTGAGACAGGCATTATATAATCAAAGGATCATAACAACATTACTATATATGCACTGAATGAAGGAGTATCAAAATATACGAAGCACCTACTAATGAGCGTGAAGAAGACAGAATCTACAACACAATACCAGTAGGATATTTTTAACAGCCCTTCTCACCACTGAATAGACTAAAAAGACAAAAAAGTCAACACGGGAAAAGTGAATTTAAAGGGAGAACTAGAAGAGCTGAACTTAATAGACATAGAACTCCACCCCCCCCCCAAAAGTTGAGTACACATTCTTGTCCAGTGTACGTGAAACATTCTCCGGGACAGACCACATGCTGGAACACAGAACTAGTGTTCAGAAGGTTTAAAAAACGAGAAACTATGCTGTTCTTTCTCCGACCACAATGCTTTGAAGGTGGAAATAAAACACAAACAAAAAGCTGTAGGAAACAAACACATTTGGAAACTAAACAACATAATAGTGGGTTAAAGAAAAAATTTAAAGAACTTCAAAAGATTTCTAGAAACAAATGAGGGTGAAAACATAAGCTGCCAGACCATACACCACATAGAAAAAGAGAAGTGTTCTAGCAAAATAAGTTTTCATCGGGAAACAGGACAAGGCTCCAGTAAGTAATTTAACCTCACACATCGAGAAACTAGAAAAATAAAAACAACAAGAAAGGGAGCCCAAATATTTAAAGAAATAATAAAAATAGAAGCAGGAGCAACAATACGTAAATAATTTTTTAAAATACAAAAGATCAGGGTCAGAGAGTACAGGGAGTAAGGCCCTTGGGGTGGAGGAGAATAGGAGGGAAGGGAGGAGAGAGGAGAGAGGGGGAGAGGAGAGCACAGAGGAAGGGAGACAGGAAAGAAGAGAGGGCAGAAAGAGGCAGGAGCACAGAGGAAGGGTGGAGAAAAAAAGGGTAGGGAGGGATAAAGGAAAACGCTTCCTTGAGAAGTCAGTTGTGCAACACAGAAACCAGAACCTCACTCCGGGATTAAACTTGGATTGATCATATTGGCTCCTTACCAAAGTCTCCAGCTAATTCAGATGTCCACTTAATTCTGAGGTATAAAACCAAAATAAAATTTTAGTCTCACTCACATGCTCTTTATAAAATACTGCCTGCTTTCAGCTTTGAGTCCAGTCTCCAGTCCCTTCGTTCTACCTTTCTTGCCTCAGGATCTTTGTACAAACCATTCTTTGTTCAGAGCACTCTGCTGCTTTCTCTAGCATGTCTTACATATATCTCAAGGCTTCACTAAATGTCACATCTTCTCATAAAGCATGAGAACCAAAATTTTTATTTCAAAATCTTATAGGCAATGTTAGAATGCAGTGTCTAGGTATGGATTAGTTGTCATGAAAATCAAAGCACTTTTTAAATATACACTGAGATATCTGTTAGAATAAAGTAAATGGCATGCCAATAAGAATAAGTTAGCGTAATTTGAACATGGGATAATATTAGTATTAAGTGTTTTTTTTCTTTTTGGGTCATACCCAGCGATACTCAGGGTTAGTCCTGGCTCTTCACTCATGAATTACTCCTGGCCGTCCTGGGGGACCATATTGGATGTCGTGGATTGAACCTGGGTGGGTCACATGCAAGGCAAACACCCTACCCACTGTGCTATAGCCCCAGTATTAACTATTTTTAAAACATAACCAAGGAAATAATGTAAATCAAACTGAAAGTGGCCCCAAGATGACTGAATAGAGAGATCCTGTATCTGCATCCTCCTATCATTACAAAACTTACTCCTAAATCTGTATTAATTACAGAATCTTGCCTAAAACCCTTACCTTTTTTTGTTTGCTTTTTGGGTCACACCCAGTGATGCACAGGGCTGACTCCTAGCCCATGCAGTCAGGACTTACCCCTAGTGGTATTCAGGGGACCATATGGGATGCTGGGAATCAAACTCGGGTCGGCCGCGTGCAAAGCAAACGCCCTAACCGCTGTGCTATTGTTCCAGCCCCTAAAGCCCTTACCTTTAAACAAGACACAGGATAGCGCCCAGAATAAAGTGCAGAGACACCCCTCCTTCCATTAAATAAGAAAAAGCACAGTATAACAATAAACTGTAATCTGGAAGAAAATTCTAAGGTGAGAATGGTGCCCTGGGAACCAAGGGAGAGAAATTTCATCAAACACCCCCAACCCGGTTAGAAACTCCCATATTTACAACTAGTAGAACAGAAAGCAAGAGACTAAGATATGCAATCAGTGGGGGGGGATGGGGGGTTATGTGGAGGGAAGAGGGTGGCAGAAGATAGAACAGGGTTAAGAAACTTACCTTACAGGAGCTCCTAGCTCCTACCTCCTAGCTCCAGTCCTGATCCTGGATACTACATGATTCCCTGAGCACGGCCATGTTTAACCACCAAGCACTGCTAATCGGACCTCACACTCTTGGCCAAGTCTGTTGACCAGTCTGGTTGACCAATAATTGCAAGGCAGGGGCAAGCCTCCTGAGCACCACTTGAGAGCCTCATCCCCACCCCAAATAAATTAATCTAATTTTAAAAACATACATAGGAGTGCTGGAGTAGTAGTATAGCAGGTAGGGCACTTATCTTGCATGCCATTGACCTGAATTCTATCCCCAGCACCCCCTATGGTCCCCTGAGCCTTCCAGGAGTTAACTCTGAGCACAAAGTCAAGAGTAAACCTTGAGCACCTGTGGATGTGTTCATTCCCCTTCCCCCCCCACACACACACATAAAGATGCACTCAGGATGAAAAATCACTTTCAAGTATATCTTCTTGACCTTGTACAATTTTGCATGGGATACCCTAACAAATCTTTTTTCTTAGTAATAGATCCTGCAGGCAAATCACCCTTCTTGCAGCGAAAGCTGAGTTACCTAGAATCTGACTCTTGTTTAAGCAAAGCCAAATTGATCCATCCCTCCCAGAATATGTCCGATTATTAGCAAGCACGATACACCATGGGGGTCTCCCAAAGCATAGTCAGTAAATAAGGGACCTCAGTGCTTGCTTGACTCTAATTCACTCCTGAGGGCATCTCTATGATGGATGCACCAGCCACCTGCTACCCTGCCCCCAACCCAGTTGACACACAGGCCTGAATGACCACAGCAGAGCATTCTGAAGGCTGCCAGATACTGATGACCTGAAATCTCCAGTCACCATTCAGATATTCTCAATATTGGGCATAGACACCTTGAAACTCTCACAATCTTGGAGTCCAGTCACCTCCCAGATCTATACAAACTTTGCTCACAGCCTGCACCTGGCATAAATAAGTTCAGACTCTTAGTTTCCACAACACAGGCTGTTAGAACTTAAAGCACTGGTAACCAAGGTACTCCCCATCTTGTACCCCAAGTCTCCTTAGCTGAGTGTCCTAACTTGACGCAGACCTGCAAACAAGCAGTTGTGACTTTGCAACCCCACTCACTCTCCAGACACACTGAGTGTTTGTACTCAGATCCACCTGGACACGCATGAGCTCAACTTCTGATCACTGGTCAGGTTTGCTGCAAATGGTGACATTTTCCCCAGGCACCAGGACTTTTCAACATGTTGTTCCAGTCTAAGTACCATGGGTCTTGCCAAACGTGCAGTATTGATCGCAAGTCAGTAAATAAATATCTACAACAGAAATACAATTTAAAGAAGACAACAAAAGCAAAAATTAAAAAATGGGTGGAACTTCCTCAATCTAAAGATTTTACATTAAAAAAACCCCGGCGATAAAACAAAAGGACACCCTACTGAATTTGGAGAAAAAAATTTAATTTGGGGGCCATCCCTGGCACTGTTCAGGGCTTACTCACTCCTGGTTCTGTGCTCATGGATCACTCCTGGTGATTATTCCTAGTGGGGATCAACGAACAATATGGGGTGCCTGTGGTGGAACTCAGATAGGCCACGTGCAAGATAAGCACCCTAATAACTGTACTATCACTCCAGCCTCAAGGAAAAAATATTTTCATACTATACATCAGATAAGGGCTGGAGCGATAGCACAGCTGGGTAGCACAGCGAGTAGGGCATTTACCTTGCATGAGGCCGTCCCGGGTTTGATTCCTCCACCCCTCTGGGAGAGCCCGGCAAGCTACCGAGAGTATCTTGACCACTCTGCAGAGCCTGGAGGCTATTGAGAGTATCTCGACCGCTCAGCAGAGCCTGGAGGCTACCCATGGCGTATTCGATATGCCAAAAACAGAACAACAAGTCTCACAATGGAGATATTACTGGTGCCCACTTGAGCAAATCAATAAGCAAAGGGATGACAGTAGTACAGTGACAGTGATACATCAGATAAAGGATTACTATCTAAGATATATAAAGTATTCCCAAAGTTCACCATAACAAAAGCAACAAAACCCCAATAATTTCATCTTAAACTGAAGAGAGAAGATGATCAGACATTTTCATGAAAAAGACATAAGGACAGCCTGTAGGTATATGAAAAATGTGTACACTGTGATTTATTAGCAGTGAAGTACAGGTCAAACAATGAGATGCCATCTCACATCACTGAGACTGGTGTTTATAAAAATAGATCTGAAACAACCAGTGTTGGCAAGTATTGGTGAAAAAAGAACCCTCATTCACTATTGGTGGGTGTGGTTTCTGATTCAGCCTCAATGGAAAATAGTTTAGTGACTTCTCAGAAAAGTAATAGAACTTCCATATGACACACAATTCCATGTACTGTAAGAACATCTACATCAATAACAGAAAAGCATTCACTAAAAAAAAAAAAGATAGGAATCAGAGCAATAGTCCAGTGGGGAGGGCATTCGCCTTGCATTGAGCTGACCCAGGTTAGATCCGCAGCATCCCATATGGTCCCCCAAGAACCTCCTGGGGTAATTCCTAAGTGCAGAACCAGGAGTAGCCCTTGAACAACAACAACAAAAAGATAGATAGCCAGTGTGTCCATTGCAGTGTTAACTAAATATAGTAGCTAGGATATGAAAATAACCTCCTGCCCAACAACAGAATAGCTAAGGCTGTGGTATCTGTATACAATAGAATAATATGCTTCTAAAAGAAAAGATGGAATAGTGTAGTTTACTACAACTTGGACAAAACTGGGAGCTCCATATTAAGCTTAGTGTGTCAGAGTGAAAGGATAAGTATTAGATGATCTTACTTATCTGTGGCATATAGAGAAACAAAACAAGCAAATAGGTAGAATCAAGTGATCACACAGCTTTGACCTTTGGTTACAAAACTGGTATTAACAAACAGTGGGAGAGGGAGTCAAAAGAAAGAGGCATCTGAAGCGACACAGAAATATTGTTGGCCTCTTGGTTGTTTGCTAGTGGTGAAGGTACAGTAACTGCATACAGAAAAATCATAAAAGTGAATGCCATTATAACCATTTAACCTACACTACAATATTTTTTGTTAATATTATCCCCAATTGTTACTTGATAAAATTAAATCAATTTCTTTAATCACAAATACAAGCGTAGCCTTGTATTTGTGATTAAATACACAATCTCTGATTCAAGTTTGTTTGCAAGGGTGTTAAAACTACATTTTAAAGGTCTACAGAGCACCTTTCACTCTTTTCTTTTCTTTTCTTTTTTGCTTTTTGAGTCACACCCAGTGATGCACAAGGGTCACTCCTGGCTCATGCACTCAGGAATTACTCCTGGCAGTGCTCTGGGGACCATATGGAATTCTGGGAATCGAACCAGGGTCAGCCACATGCAAGGCAAACACCCTACCCGCTATGCTTTCGCTGCAGCCCACCTTTCCCTTAATGTCCTTTATCTTTTAATAATAATGCTAATATACTATGCTTAATAAAAATATGCTTGTTCTCCCAATAGCCATTTGATAACAGGTTAATATCAAAGATATATAAGGCACTGGTAGAACTTTACAAGAAAAAGCATCCAACCCCATCAAAAATTAGAGAGAAGAAATGAACAGAAACTTCCTTAAAGAAGAAATCTGAATGGCCAAAAGGCATAGGAAAATGCTCTTCATCACTAATCATCAGGGAGATGCAAATCAAAATAACAATGAGATATCATCTCATACCACAGAGACTGGCACACATACATATGAATAAGAACAACCAGTGCTGGCGCAGATGCAGGGAGAATGGGACCCTCATTCATTGCTAGTGGAAATGCTGACTGGTCCATCCTTTAGGAAAACAATATAAACATTACTTTAAAAAGTAAAAATCGAGGGGCTGGAGTGATAGCACAGCGGATAGGGCGTTTGCCTTGCACGCGGCCAACCCGGGTTCGAATCCCAGCATCCCATATGGTCCCCTGAGCACCGCCAGGGGTGATTCCTGAGTGCATGAGCCAGGAGTGACCCCTGTGCATCGCTGGGTGTGACCCAAAAGGCAAAAAAAAAAAAAAAGTAAAAATCGAGGTCCCATTTGACCTAGAAATATCACTTCTGGGAATATACCCTGAAGCTACAAAACCACGCAGCAGAAACACCATCTGCATTTCTATCTTCATTGCAGCTCTATTCACAATAGCTAGAAGCTGGAAACAACCTGAATGCCTGAGAACAGATATATGGATAAAGTAACTTCGGTGCATCTACACAATGGAATACTACATAGCTGTTAGGAAAAATGAGGTCATGAAATTTGTCTATAAATGGATAGACTTGAAAAGTATCATACTGAGTGAAATGAGTCAGAAGGAGAGGGACAGATAAATAATAGTGACTGCATTTATTTGTGGAATAGAAAAAAAATAAATACTATGACACTAACACCTAATGCCAGGGAAAATGGGCCAGGGGTCAGGTCAGTGATAGGTTATATTATGAGGGAGATGGGTGGCAGTTAAGATAGAGGATTCACTATGACAACACGAGTACAAAATGATCTGGAACAAGAACTAAATCTTGAAAGCAGGTAAAAGGATATACATGATAACCTTTCAACATCTGTATTGCAAACCTTAATGCCTAAAATGAGAAAGAGAGAGAGAGAGAGAAAAGAATGAGAGATGCCTGCCATAGAGGCAGGCTGGGGTGAAGGGTGACTTAAAGTGTTGAGAGGGAAACTGAGGACACTGGTGCTGGAAAATTACACTAGTGGAGGGATGGGTGTTGGAACACTGTATGACTGAAACACAATCATGAACAATTTGGTAATGCTCTATCTGATGGTGATTCAATGAAGAATTAAAATATATATATATATATATATATACTTGTTCATTAAAGCAAATAATGCTGCTCTTTTTTTTTCTTTTTGGGTCACACCTGGCAATGCACAAGGGTTATTCCTGGCTCATGCACTCAGGAATTACTCCTGGCAGAGTTCAGGGGACCATATGGGATGCTGGGAATCGAATCCAGGTTGGCCGCGTGCAGGGCAAATGCCTTACCCACTGTGCTATCGCTCCAGCCCCAATTCTGCTCTTTTGTATTCACCTACATAAGACAAAACTTATGTACAAACAGTATATTAAATATTTATGAATTTTATTCATAATTATCACATTTTCAAACATTTTATGCAGTGAGTAAATAAATGCAATGCAGAAAATGAAATGTTAGCTATTGATTAAAAAAATAAATAAAAGAGGTTGGGAAACCTTAAATGCCTATTTATAAACTAAATAACTCAATGTGAAAAATGCTACACCCTGTATGGTTCCAATTCTGTCATTAAGGAAAAGAGAAAAGTGAGGAGTTAGTAAAATGATCATTTCCCAGGGGCTAAAAGGAGCAAAAAGGGTAAATAGGAGTGCTGAGGATTAATGTAGCAGAGCTACTTTGCATGAAATTTCAATGGTGGCTACATGTCATCGAACGTTTGTTCAAATTCCCTGAATGTG
The DNA here is from genome assembly GCF_027595985.1 of Sorex araneus. Taxonomy (NCBI): domain Eukaryota; kingdom Metazoa; phylum Chordata; class Mammalia; order Eulipotyphla; family Soricidae; genus Sorex; species Sorex araneus. The sequence goes on from NC_073303.1 coordinate 297,112,172, forward strand.
CAATACCTAGGACCAACCCTAATGTAAACTATGGACTGTGGGTGATAATGAAATGCCAACGTCAGTCCATCAATATTTTTCTGTTATTGCTTTCGTGAACCACAGGCTGTGGTTCTCGGTGGCTACTTCTGGTTCTGTGCTTGGGAGTTGCTCCTGAAGGTGCTTGGGAGAACCGTGCAGTACCAGGGATCAAACCTGAAATCTTTGTGTGCAAAGTATGCACTCAGCCCACTGAACTCTGGCCCAAATCTGTCCATTTTACTGTGTCTCATTCTGGTATACGGTGTTGATAGTGAGAGAGGCTGCTATGTGGGAGAATGGAAACTATATTCTCTTCTACTTTGTTACGAACCTAAAACTTCTACAAAATTTGTCCATTTTTAATTTATGGTTTGGGGCCACACCTGATGATACTCAGAGGTCACCCTGGTTCTGCACTCATAAATCACTCTTGGTGGGTCAGGGCACCAAATAGAATGCCAAAAATCAAAACTAGGTGTGCCATGTACAAGGCCCTACCCACTGTACTCTCTCTCCGGCCCCAGAAAATAGTTTCTTTGTATGCACCTTTGAGATGTAGATAGAGGGAAGTGGGTACTCAGGTGATGATGAGATGACATATACATGAAACCATCATTAACACTAAAGTAGTCACAGTGTCTCAATAAATATTTTTGAAAGAAAAAGTCTATTTTAAGGGTTATTTTTTAACACATTACCAATCTATTTGATGGTAAATTTCTGTTCCATCTTTTCCAAGTCCACAACTGCTCCATGATTTCCCCACTCAGCACAGCTAACTTTTTGAAAGACAACTGGACAATACTATTAGCTCATTCCTTGCCTGGGAGCTGACTGAATCTCCCCCCTCCAAATAAAGTAATAATAGCATGTTGTAGCACTGTTGTCCCGTTGTTCATCTATTTGCTCGAGCGGGCACCAGTAACGTCTCCATTGTGAAACTTGTTGTGACTGTTTTTGGCATATCGAATATGCCACGGGTAGCTTGCCAGGCTTTGTCATGCAGGCGGGATACTCTCGGTAGCTTGCTGGGCTCTCCGAGAGGGACAGAGGAATTGAACCCAGGTCTGCTGTGTGTAAGGCAAACACCCTACCTGATGTGCTAAAGTAATAGTAATAACAACAAAATAAAATATGTATGTTTTCAGTTTCTACCCATTCACACTGACTTAATTTTATTTTCAGAGACCGAAAGTTACTCCTTCCAAGCTTTTGTTTTGTTTTTTTGGGGGGCCACACTCAGCTGTGCTCAGGGTCCTGTGTTCAAGGATCACTATAGCATGCTACGGGGTGTGCAGGACCAGATGGAGTTCCAGGAATAAAACCCTGGTCAGCTGCGTGTGAAGCAAGCACATTACCTGCTGTACAATTTCTCTAGCCCCATCTTTCCATGCTTCCTCTAACAATCTAAGAGGTTCTAAGAAGATGCACCTAAGAGGTTGGAAGAACATGAACAAGCTGTTCCAATAGTTATAAAAACTTAGGAATTGGGGGGTGGGGCAGGGAGGGCACACCTGGCAGTGCTTAGGGGTTACTCCTGCCTCTTTACTCAGGAACTACACTTGGCAGGTGTGGAATGGAATATGGAATGCAGGAGATACAACCCAGATCGGCCATATGCACTACCCACTGTATTATTGCTCCAGCCTCCAAAACTTAAGAAATTTTAACAAAATTGTTGAGGCACAACATAAACTTTTAAGTGTCAATCATTTTAAAGTAATAGTTATGCAAGTATCTCTATAAGCATTTACCCCAAGAGTACGTTCATCTGTTTTGCAGTAAATACTCAGAGTACATACTCATTCTCAGCCTCAGATATCCATCTATTTGCTTTCTGTTTCTATATATGAAAACGTTCCTAAAATTTTTGTATAAATTAAGCCATGATACAAGGTCTTTTAAAGTTTACCAACATTGCTGTTTGTGTACATCAGTTCTTCATTATTTTTTATGGTTCCATTTTGTGGTTATACCCCATTGTTGATCCACTCACTTGGATTACCTCAAGTTTTGGCTATTTTAAGTAGAGCTTCTGAAAACATTTCCCTACATGCCTTTATGTGTACATATTTTTGTCTCTCTTGGGTATTCTTACTCTTTCAACACTTCATAAAGACATTGGAATCATTCTGTCAATATACACAAAACAACATGAATGTGTTAAATTTATAAAGCTAAAAAAAGATAGTTTAGACTATATTGAGTTTCTCTGTTTATGAATACTGGATATCACCCCATTTATTTGGGTCTTTGACTTCTTTCACAGAGTTTTTTTAGATTTCCTCATATTAATTTTGTATATACATTTTTATGCTTACACAACGATTTTATTTCCTTGGGCCCTAATACTAATGGTAATGTGCTTTTCATTTTGAATTTTACTTGCTTATTAATGGTATATGGGCTGGAGCGATAGCACAATGGTTGGGCGTTCGCCTTTCTCGGAGAGCCTGGCAAGCTACCGAGAGTATCGAGCCCATGCAGCAGAGCCTGGCAAGCTACCCGTGCATATTGGATATGCCAAAAATAGTAACAATAAGTCTCTCAATGAGAGACGTTACTGGTGCCCGCTCGAACAAATCAATGAGCAACGGGATGACAGTGACAGTGACAGATTGATGGCATATAAGAAAGTGATTTTCTTTCATGTTTACTCTTCATATCTTGCAGCCCTGTTGAAGTCACTTGTTCGTTCCCAGATTATTGTTCTTTTTGTCACTTAATAGTGTTGAATTTTGCCTTTATGTTAATTTATAGGTAATGATGTCATCTATGAGCAAAGACTTCTATTCCTTCCTTACACATATCTGCTGTTTTGCTTTTTTATTTTCTTGCCAAAATTAAGACCTGTTAATAATTTTATTTTTTCATTAATACAATATTATTAATAATAATAACTTTCATTAGCTGTTATTATTAACACATTTGTCCTTTTTTTCTTTTTTTTTGCTTTTTGGGTCACACCCGGTGATGCACAGAGCTTACTTCTGGCTTTGCACTCAGGAATTACTTCTGGTGGTGCTCAGGGGACCATATGGGATGCTGGGAATCGAACCCAGGTCGGCTGCGTGCAAGGCAAACGCCCTACCCACTGTGCTATTGCTCCAGCCCCTGTCCTTTTTATTTATCCTGCATCTGTAATTGTCTGCACCCAGCAGTACTGGGCAGAACGGGGTACTGGGACCACTCTCTCCTGATGTTGTTTCATGGGACATCAGGCCACACCCAGTGAGGCTTAAGGACTAGTTGTTACTAGGGTGCAGACCCATGGCAATACATTTGCAAAATATGTATTCTGCCACTTGCATAACAACCCTGGCCCTGTGTTTCTCACTTTTCCTGATAGTTGTATTGAAATTTTGATCAAAATTTATTATTACCTTTTGGGAAGAGGGTTTACTAATCTCACCCCGTTATTTTTATAGACTTCAGTATTTTTTATTTCAATTTGTTTTGCCAGTTTTATTTGTCTTTCATGTTGACTACTAAGACATTGAAAAATTAAAAAACAAAAAAGAACCAGAGAAATAACTCATTGGTAGAGGGCTGCCTTGAGACATGAGGCCTTGACTTTGTGGAGGGTTGTTTTTTTAAGATAAATATTTACCAAGGTAACAGTGGTTTAGAACATTAGGTAAGTTTTAGATATGCATATGTATAATTTCTTACCTGTATACACATCATGACAACCAAAAGTTTAATTTCCACTTACACCATATAATTGCTCATTTTATTCGTTTATATCCATCTTCCCACATCTTCCCTCTCTGGCAAACCAGTGTTCTGTTTTCTGAATCAGTTAGTTTTTGTTTTTTTATTTCTATTTTTTTAATTTATTCATTTTAATTTTGGGGTTACACCCAGCGATGCTCAGGGGTTACTCCTGGCTCTGCACTCAGGAATTACTCCTGGCAGTGCCTGGGAGACCATATGGAGTGCCGGGAATCAAACCCAGGTTGGCCGCATGCAAGGCAAATGCCCTACCCACTGTGCTATCCCTCCAGCCCCTGTTTTTGCTTGGTGTTATTTGTTTCTTTATTTCACTTTTTTTATATTCAACCAATGAGTGCTTGTAGTACTACCAAAAGGTAGTATTTGTCTTTCTCTTTCTGACTGATTTAACTTAACATTGTCTTCTCTAGGTTGATCCATCTTGTAAAAGGATGGATCCTTCGGCATGAAAAGTTTCATGCTAAGTGAAATGAGTCAGAAAGAGAGAGACAGACATAGAAAGATTGCACTCATCTATGACATATAGAATAACAGAGTGGGAGACTAACACCCAAGAATTGTAGAAACAACTACCAGGAGTTTGACTCCACGGCTAGGAGGCTGGCCTCACATTCTGGGGAAAGGGCAACTCAGAGAAGGGATCACCAACTATAATGTAGTCGAAGGCCATGTGGGAGAAGGGAGTTGCGGGCTGAATGAGGGCTAGAGACTGAGCACAGTGGCCACTCAACACCTTTATTGCAAACCACAATAGCTAATTAGAGGGAGAGAACAGAAGGGAATGCCCTGCCACAGTGACAGGGTGGGGTGGGGGGAGATGGGATTGGGGAGGATGGGAGGGATGCTGGGTTTACTGGTGGTGGAGTATGGGCACTGGTGAAGGGATGGGTTCCCGAACTTTGTATGGGGGAAGCATAAGCACAGATGTGTATAAATCCATAACTGTACCCTCATGGTAATTCATTAATTAAAAATAAATAAATTTATTTAAAAAAAAAGGATGGATCCTTATAAAAAGGACTTTATCTTTTTATAACTAGGGAGCATTCCATGTTTATTGATTAATTCAATTTTATAAGTTTAAATTCAATTCTATAAATTTCTCTAAAACGAGAATGCATAGGTAGAGAATTCGGTAGGCATTTCTTAATTTCATTACTGAGAACACTTTTTTCTTTGCTTGGTTTTCAATACTCATGATGTTTGGAAAATACCTGAGCCTTCCCCAGCTCCATGGCTGGTGGAGAATGGTCTATAATAATATTATGATAGTTTTCATTTGCTTGCTAATTGTTAAGTAATCTAATGTATTTTTGCTAAATGAGTCATGACAAATATAAGCAAAAGTATTTGAGGGAAATTTTAAATGTACATTAAAAGAGAAGTCAAGGGACCAGAGAGGTTGCTTACCAAGCTGGTGCACAGGTTTTGCTTGAATCCAAGTCTGAGGTTTGCCCATGTTGCACTGAACACTTCCAGAGGAGCAAACTCCAAACATTAAGCTGGGAGTAGCCACCAGTCACTTCCAGGCATGCTTCGCAAAAGAATAGGAATTATCACTGTCACTGTCATCCTGTTGCTCATCGATTGGTTCGAGCGGGCACCAGTAATGTCTCTCATTGGGAGACTTATTGTTACTGTTTCTGGCATATCCAATACGCCATGGGTAGCTTGCCAGGCTCTGCTGTGTGGGCACGATACTCTCAGTAGCTTGCCGGGCTCTCCGAGAGGGGCGGAGGAATCGAACTTGGGTCGGCCACGTAAAAGGCAAACGCCCTACCGCTGTGCTATCACTCCAGCCCAGGAATTATCAAGACCAAAAAAAAAAAATTCCTCCCATAGACCCTTTAATCTGAAGACAATGCCTCAAAAGATGTTGCAATGATGCAGAAATATGCTGATAATGATAAAGATAACTGATGGATCCTTGACAATGCCGTTGGCTCATTGAGTTAATTTGAAAACCATCTGCTCTGCAGGTTTTTGTTGATGTTTCCTGTATGATTCAATATAGATTCATTCGCTTTTATTGTTTGTAACCAAGACAATCTCACATGAAATAAAATATTTACTAAATAAGGGGACTGGAGAGACACCACAGCAGGTAGGGCTTTTGCCTTGCACGCAGCTGACCCGGGTTTGACTCCTCAGTCCCTCTTGGAGAGCCCGGCAAGCTACCAAGAGTATCCCACCCGAATGGAAGAGCCTGGCAAGCTACCCATGGCATATTTGATATGCCAAAAACAGTAACAACAAGTCTCACAAGGGAGACGTTATTGGTGCTCGCTCAAGCAAATCGATGAACCAGACGACAATGCTACAGTGCTACTAGATCAGTAGATTAGTGAGTTCTAAATAATGACAATAAACTGCAAAAATTGACCATAGAAGTAATATAGTGTTCATAAAACTGATGTGGGAAAAGAAATGAGTAAAAATGTATCATTAAGTGTGACAAAGGCATAATGAACCAGTAAAGAGCAAGGTGTGACTTTGACCCTACGTACTTCCACGCATGCTAAATACAATCTGGCAGAACTCAGAACTGCCATTGGAGTTCCCTAGTATTGTAAGTGTGGGAACACCAGTGCCACAAGTGTGTCACCTCCTACCACAACCAGTGTGCAAGAACCAAAAGCAAGCATGTGACCCCTGGACAACACAACTAATGACCACAACAAAGGGAAGTAAAGGGCGGTGTTAAAATAAAAAATTGTTAAAAATATATAACAAAGAATAAACTAATAACAATGAATAATTCACATGTTCATAGGAATATGTGCATGTCAATGAGACATAGTACTGTAGCACTGTAGCACTGTTGTCCTATTGTTCATCAATTCGGTCGAGTGGGCACCAGTAACTTCTCCATTGTGAGATTTGTTACTGTTTTGGCATATCGAATATGCCACGGGTAGCTTGCCAGGCTCTGCCATGCAGGTGAGATACTCTCAGTAGCTTGCCAGTCTCTCTGAGAGGGATGGAGGAATCGAACCTGGGTTAGCCGCGTGCAAGGCAAATGCCCTACCCGCTATGCTATTGCTCCAGCCCCAATGAGACATACAACCAATAAATAAGGAAAATATCTTCACATGAAAATTAAATGGTTAAGATACACATTAAAGGGTCTAAAATAATGTTAGAGTGGATAGGACATTTGCCTTGCATGCAGCAAACCCAGGTTCGATCCCTGACATTCTGTATAGACCCCCAAGTACCACCAGGAGTAATTCCTTAGTGTGGAGCCAGGAATAACCACTGAGCATTGCCGGGTGTGACCCCAAGCCAAAAAAAAAACATATTTAAAAGTACTCATACTATTACAATAAGAATAATAAAAATGCATCCCACCATCCACCCCCTGATAATATCAAATCTTATTGACAGGATGTGGAGTAAGAGAAAGGTTTTTTTGTGTCAGTAGTAAAATCAGAACAGCAACTTTAGGAGGGAGTTTGCTTTGGAAAAGAAGGTTAAAAATATTATTTAGTGTTCTACTTTGAAAGTACCACTGTCACTGTATCACTGTCATCCCATTGCTCATCGATTTGTTTGAGCGGGCACCAGTAACATCTCCATTATGAGACTTGTTGCTACTGTTTATGGCATATTGAATACAACATGGGTAGCTTGCCAGGCTCTGCCGTGTGGGCGAGATACTCTTGGTAGCTTGCCGGGCTCTCCGAGAGGGGCAGAAGAATCTTATAGTCTGAAGAAAATATGTACACCTGGATGTATGTACAAGATGAGATAAATTATTAACTAAAAATTCTAAAGCTTTTAAAAAATAGAAAAATTTTCTCTTAGTCTACATGTCAGGTGTCTGATACCAGTAGAGTTGGATGCTACTGGAGACTTTTTTATGTAATTTTTTTTATTTTTTAATTAGTGATTCACTGTGAGGGTACAGTTACAGATTTACACATTTTTATGCTTGTTTCCCTCATACAATGTTCGAAAGCTCATCCCTCCACCAGTGTCCATTCTCTACAACCAATGAACCCAGTATCCCTCCTAACCCCCAACCCCATCCCCCACACCCCACCCCACCTCTGTGGCAGGGTATTCCCTTTTGTTCTCTCTCTCCTTTTGGGTGTTGTGGTTTGCAATAGGGGTATTGGGTGGCCATCATGTTCAGTCTCTATCTAGTCCACTTTCAGCACGTTTCTCCCTTCCCGCGCGGGATCCCCAAACACATTTTACTTGGTGTTACCTTCTCTATCTGGGCTGCCCTTCCCACAGCATGTGAGGCCAGCTTCCAAGACATGGAGCCAACCTCCTGGTAATATATATATTATATTGTAACTATTCTTGGGTAATATAACTATTCTTGGGTGTTAGTCTCCTACTCTGTTATTTTATATTCCACAGATGAGTACGATCTTTCTATGTCTGTCCCTCTCTCTCTGACTCATTTCACTTAGCATGATACTTTCCATGTTGATCCACTTATATGCAAAGTTCATGACTTCTTCTTTCCTAACAGCTGCATAGTATTCCCTTGTATAGATGCTACTGGAGACTCTGAAAGAGAATTTGTTCCATATTTCCTTTGAGGTTCTGGTGAATTCCCATAACATGTGGTGTTCCTTAGAACGTAGACACATTACCCTAATCTCTGCCTACCTAATCTCTCTGTATCTCTGTATTTCAAATATCATTCCCGTGATATTTATAAGGACACCAGTCAGGGGTCCACTCAGGATGATCTCATCTTTAGATTATTTTAAAGAAACTAAAACTTTTTACTCAAAATGTTTAAAGCTTTTTAAAGTTATGATGATTTAGTTAAAATAATGTTCCAATTTATGGTATTTACATACAAAATTAATATACCACCACCAAGGTGCCCATGACCCTCCACCAATGTTCCGATACCACCTTCTCAGGTTAATTATTTCTGCAAAGAATCTTCTTGCAAATAAAGTCACATACTGAGGTCCTAGAGAGATGTGTATCTCCTCAATTCACTACAGGCATCATTTTAGATGGATTCATAAAAAAGGATATTGACCATAAAATAGACATTGAAATCCAAACAACATATGCACCTTATGTACCACCACGGTGTTTTTACTTAAAATTGGGAAACAAAATGAAAACAATATAAAAATCAGAACACATGGGACTTATCAAAGACATTTTACTGCATCTTCTTAACAGAATATCATGAAGATGTTTAAGAGGATAAAGTACATCTATGCATGACATTAAAAGGTATCGAAGAAACAGAGTGAAAACAGTCAGACTATAAATAAATGGTAGGTAAAGTATGATCTAGTTTATAGTAAAAATTAAGAAAGCTGGAGGAATTTTACAAAAGTTAATGTTGTTTATCTTCTGGGATACAAGGGCCTAAAATGGAAAGAGATTTTATTTTACACATATATATGTATATAAGCATATATTTTGTCTGAGGCCACATCCAGCTATGCTCTGGGCTTATTCCTGGCTCTGTGATCGAGGATCCCTTCTGGCAATGCTCCAGGGACCATAACTTGGTGCCGATGATCAGACTCTGGGAAGCTGCATGCAAGGCAACCACCAACCCCTTGACCATGATCCCACCCCCCACTACTGTTGTGGCTCTCCAGTCCCTATGAACTTAAATTTTTGAATGGTTAAAACACCCATATTTTACTTCTGTCAATTAAATCACATATATATCATATATGTATACTTCATATATACACATGCATACATATGAATATATATATATATTCTCCTTGAGAAGAAACTATCTGGAAAGGAACAAATAGATTAGCTGATGAGAAAAGTGTCATCTGACTTCATGTGATTGGGAGGGGGGAAATAAAAAACGATGAAAGAAGCTGAAAATTACATTTTAAATTTAAAATATAATTTTAAATTCTATAATATTAAAGTGGTTATAAACATTGAATAAAATTTTGCCCTTAGAAATATTTTTCAGCATATTCTAAAAACAAATTCATTCACCGCGGAGAATATATTGGCCATCTAGCCGTTACACTGCTGCTTTAGCTGAGCTGGACAGCGGCTTGCAGGCTTAGGCAAGTGATTACAACAGTTTCGACAATTCTAGCCCCGAATCACCATGACAACATGAACATATAATTACATACATGCATTGGAAGAAAACCAAAGAAAGAGAAATACAAAAGCATGTGGGGATAATTTTTTTTTTGGTTCTGTAAAGGGAAACAGAAGAAAATCATTTTTTAATGTTTCTTACAAAAGAATACCCTATTTGCAAAAATAGTTCATTAAATAGATTTTAAATGTAACATAACTTAAATACTATGGCCATTTCAGCCCTCTTGATTTATCAAAGCTTTCAATAGCTCACTCAGGAGCATTCAAACAAAACTAAACAGCAATAAAGCTTTGCTGAGCTTCCTGTAATTTGAGTGACGATTTCTATAATTACAAGTATTTGACAACTTTTTTTTATCATTTCTAAATGGTTATGAATATCTGTGAGTTTAGAAGATTATATTTTGAAATGCATTTATATACAAACCTACTATAAAAAAGAAAATAAATTAAGCTATTACTATGTTTAGACTGTTGGTTTATAGTGTGATTTATAGATGAAATGAGAATTTTCAAATAAAGCGAAAGGAAGAGGGTTAGTTACTGGATCTAAACGCTAGCAGAAGCAGCCTGATTTCCTTTTGTTGGTGGTTCAGATCTCACAAAATAGAATCATGTAATTAGCCTCATCCACATCAGAGAGATACAGATGGAAGACCCTTGAAATTTATGTATCTGTGCCAAAACTCAAGAAAAAACTGGGGAAGAGTAATGATCAAATGTACCTGAGGCATAAATTCATACTCTTAAGGGAGACTAAGAAAATCTTCCAGCCCCCAAGAACTAGGGGGAGTTTTCTTTGTTTGACATAAAGCAGCACACAAGAGACAGTGCAGTGGGTAAGGAGCTTGTCTCCACGCACCCACCTGGGTAAGATCCCAGACACTCCACATGGTACCCGAGCATGGCCAGGAGTGATCCCTGAGCACAAGGCCAGGCATAAGCCTGAGCACAGCTGGGCATAGCCCCATCCCTTGCCAAAAAGAAAAAGAAAAGAGAGACGCAAAGCAGCACTGTACTGAACATCTAGGATAAGAAATTATCATTATCGTTCCAGGGCACCCCGAAGGGAGCCCAGTGCCCGCCCAAATAGAGCCCCCACTATTTGGTAGACAATAGTTTCCACGCTCCACAATCCCCGCTGTACCCCAGGCAGATAGACCCCACTGTCTCAGGATGAGCCTCGCTCAGAAATTAATCTGCTGAAAAAATTCAGGTATGCGAGTTTTGCGACTGAAATTTCCATTTTCAGAGTCGGTAAGGGCGCTCTCTCCACACCCTCCTCTCTGTACTTCGAATGCCCTGGCAGTCAAGCACACACCAGTTTAAATTTTAACTCGAGCTGACCACCCCCTTAAAAATTCTGGACTTCCTGGGGCAGGAACGATAGCACAGCAGGTAGGGTGTTTGCCTTGCATTCTTGGAATTCATATCTGCAGCAATGCCTGATGCTCTTGGATTTCTCCAATACATCAGCAAATGGTTCCATCCACTGTTGTATAAAGAAAGAATCTTTACCTTGGTGGTGTACTAACAGGTGGAGTGGGGGAAGAAGAGTGAAGGAAACTGTAGCCCTATATGGTAACCACAAACTAAAGAGTAACTCAGTCTCTGCTGAAGAGATTCAAGTAAACCTCAGTGATTTGAGCAAACCTCCCATTCCTCTTTAAGAAAGCACAAAAGTACATGAGGGAGGAAAGGAAGCAGGAGCGATGAGGAAAAAGAGGTTCTCTCATGGGCAACTTGACCTTTCAGACCCTGCTAATCTCTGTGACAGTCTATGACTTTCCATTGACTTTTTGAGGGACATGGGGCACACTCGGTGATGTTCTGGGCTTATTTGTAGTACTCCGGGGATCATATGGGATGCCAGGGATTGAGCCCTGGCTGACCCTGTGCAAGGCAAGCACTCACCCCACCGTGCTATTTCCCTGGCCCCCACTCCATGAACTTCTAACCACAAGAGACCAGCCCAGTTCCATTGCTGATCATTCTGTGAGCGTCAACTGTTGCTGAAAACTAAAGATGTACTTTGGGCTAGGACACACTCCCGGGGAGGGCTGCCCAGCTACCTGCTAATCTGGGGGGTCCCCACCTCAGTTCTCTAAAGGGATGGTGGTCCTTGAGAGACTGAGACGCTCACTTGGTCTGTGATCCTGCTTCATGGCGGACTTGCTTCCCTCCACAAGGAAAGACCCTTCTGATTAAGTCCACTGCCAGCACCCTCAGCTGCCTTTCCCCTCCATTGAGTACAACTGGACTTCTGGAATTTTCCCATACTCCCTGGCCTCTGTTAGTGACTTAGGACATCTAAACCTGGGTCCTTCTTCCATGAACTATAGTGAGCCACTGCCTGTGAGAGGACTTCGAGCTGCTGAGATGATCTCCTCCCAACCACGACGGGAACTACAGCAAGAGTCCCAAGATCAGTGACATGCTCTCCCTCAGACTTTAGCATAAAGACTCAGATCATTAGTCCAGGAAGGTCATACAGACAAGTTTTTTTCCTTTTTCCTCCTCCCCCATCTTCCTGGTTTTCCAGGAACTTCTATATATCTAAAATGGCAGTAAGAGAAAACAAATAAATAAAAATTCTGTCATCAGTTTTATTAGCTTGCTTCTTCTATGTTAAAGGAGGTCTAAACCAGTCTTTCAAAATTATTATTTTCCTGCTTCAAAATTTCATTTTAGCCATACAATTATTAATCGTATCTCTTTGCATTCCTTCAGTTTCAACTTTTATTTAATATCTTCCCTCACCCCAAGGTCATGTGCCTCCAATGCAAGTAAAAAAAAAATCTTGATTTATATATTTTTAAATTACTGCCACTGGACTGGAGCAATAGCACAGCAGGTAGGGCGTTTGTCTTGCACAGATCAACCCGGGTTTGATTCCTCTGCCCCTCTCAGAGAGCTCGGCAAGCTACAGAGAGTATCCCGCCCACATGGCAGAGCCTGGCAAGCTACCCATGGCATATTAGATATGCCAAAAACAGTAACAACAACTTCTCAGTGGAGAAGTTACTGGTGCCGGCTCAAGAAAATTGATGAACAATGGGATGGCAGTGCAACAGTGCAATTACTGCCATAAATAATGATTCTTAAAACATGGTCCACAGACTAGAAGAACTTTTAGAGATGCAGATTCTAAAATCTTCCTTAGACTAATTGTATCAGGAATTTAAAAAAATTGGTTTGGGGGCCATTCCTGGAAGTGCTCACAACTTACTCCTGGCCCTGTAATCAGGGATCACTCCTGGTGGTGCTCAGGAGACACTATGAGGTGCCAGAAATTTACCCTTGATAGACCGCATTCAAGGCAAATGCCTTGCCCACTGTACTGTCTCTCCAGGCACGGTATCAGATACTCTAAATCTGCATTTTAATGTGCCTCCCAAGGGATTCTGATATAAGGCCTCAACTATGTTTATATAAAGCGTTCTTTGGGAGGGGAAGGTGACTCCAAATGGCACTCGATGGGGGGACCCCACCAGTTAAGGGTAAGAACATAAGGAAGACAGAGAGAGAGAGAGAGAGAGAGAGAGAGAGAGAGAGAGAGAGAGTGGTACAAATGTGAAATGACTGGGAAGCACGACAGATCCTAAAGTTCTGGGCAGCATCTCCATGGAGGTGCCAAGAGAGGGCATAGCAGTCTGGGTGCATGTTAGACATGCACTGTCTCCAGGGTCCAGAGCCACGTGGTCCCTCACACTGAATTGCAGGTTGACGGAGAAGTGCAGGTGGGAGCCCAGGTCTCCTATCTGACCCTGGTAGGAATAAAAAGGCCTACCAGGTTTCAGAACTCTGAGTTGACATGATCTGAAATGAGGAAAGAGTTCTCTCCTTACAGGCTTTTGTCTAGCCCTCACCACTCAAGGCTTTTCCAGGTTAATCTTGGAAATCTATTGAAGACTCTTCATGTTATTTGTCTCTTCTTTTTCTGAAGAACTAAGATTCTGAATGGTAAGGTGCAAGGCCCTAGTCTGATCCCCAGCCTCACACCATGACCTCTTTTGTGGTTGAGTGTCACCCTGGTGGTCCCTAAGCAGTACCATATCAGCAGGAACTAGCATTGAATCTTCTAGCCACAGAGCAAGTGTCACTGGGAGTGCCCCCTGCACCGTGAGCACTGCTTGGAGCCCCCTTTCCAGAAAGACAGACCAAGACACTATCAGCTCTTACACCTCAAGTGTTAAGATGAAAGATAGCTAAGACTTGAAATACCAAACAGACTACATTTGGGGTCAGCTCTATGTACATAAGTTAGAAAACAATGAAGAAAAAATGGAGTGACATTCACATGTAATAATAATACTATCTATTTTAGAAACTCATTTTGCATTTTTTAGCATCAATATAAGTATATCAACATATCAATTCTGCTTATAACAGAAACTAAGGTAGGTAATTTAAACAGTAAACTGAAACATAAAAATTGTAAGTAATTTGATGAATTGATAGGTGACTGGAAAAAAGCCAACATATTTATTTTTTTAAATTTTGATTTTTGGCATCATAATTTACAATATTGATAAGCACAGGGTTTCAAACATCCCAACACCAAACTCTCCACCAGAATGCCTGCTCCCCTCCACCATGTCCCAGTGTTCCCGCCCCTGTCCTATCCCCCTACCCTCCTACAGGGCAAATCTTCTGATTAAAGACCTGTTCTTGTTTCTGTTGACTCTGGGTATTATTATGTTATTTTATATGCCACATATGAGGGAGCTCATTCTGCATGTGTCCCACTCTTTCTGACCACCTTCACTCCAGATCCACCCATGTAGCCATAATTTGAGTGATCTTGTCTTTTCTTATAGTTGAGTAGTATTCCATTACGCAGATTGACCACAGTTTCTTTTTCCAGGCATCTATTCTTGTTTCTAGATTTTGACTATTATGCATAGTGCTACAACAAACATAGGAGTGCAGCTGTCTTTTCTGAATAGAGTTTTGGGATCCTTGGGTTAAATACAGAGAATTAGAATTGTTGGATCCCGTGGGAAATCAATTCATCGTTTTGAGGAGCAACCATATTATTATCCCGAAAGGTTGAACCAGTTGACATTCCCACCAGCAATAAATGAGGGTTCCTTTTCTCCAGAATGCTGCAAACACTGTTTGTTTTGGTATTTTTGTTCATTTGTTTTGTTGTTTGGGAGCCACAACCAGTTCAGGAGTTACTCCTGGCTCTTTGCTCAGGAATCGATCCTGGCTGGCTTGGGGGACCATATGGGGTGCTGGGGTTCAAACCTGGTCGACTGCATGCAAGGCAAATGCCTACCTGCTGTGCTATCACTCTGGCCCTGCACAGGTTGTTTCTAACTTTTGTGATGTGTGCCAATCTCAAGTGTTAGTAATATCTCGTTATTGTTTTGATTTACATTTCCATGATGATGAGTGATACCACTCACTTTTTCATATGCATTTTGGCCATCTGTATATATTCTATTAGGAAGTTTCTGTTCATTTATTCCCCCCCACACACACAGGTTTTTATGGGGTTGTCGTTTTTGTCTTATAAAGTTCTACTGGTCCCTTATGTATATCTCAGATATTAACCTTTTGTCAGATGAGAGATGGGCAAATTACTTTCCCTCGGTATAAGGAGTGTCTGTTATTCTGGTCATCAGTATTTTTGCAGCGCAAAGGACATTGGGCTCAGCATTAATTGTCTTGGCTTTGCCGTGATCTAGCTCTGAGATCCTGGATAGGTTTCTTATTTATTTATATATTTATTTACTTATTTCATCATTTTTTGCTTGTTGGGTCACACCCGGCAATGCACAGGGGTTACTCCTGGCTTTGCACTCAGGAATTACTCCTGGCGATGCTCAGGGGACTATATGAGATGCTGGGAATTGAACCCGGGTCAGCCACATGCAAGGTAAATGCCCTACCCATTTACCTTGGAGCTATAGCTCCAGTCCCTAGATAGGTTCCTTAACATGGCTTCAAAAACTGTTTTCTCAAATCTAAAATAAATGATCAGTATAAAATATCCAAATTCATAATTCTAAGATCCTAAGCAACAAAGGTAAAAAGTTATTTCTTTCTTTCACGATCACAATCACGAAATCCTGTTAATCGTCGATTTCTCAATCCGGCTCAGTAACCTCTCCATTCGTCCTTTCCCTGAGATCTTAGAAGTCTCTCTCAACTCGGCCCTCCCAATGATGTCACAATGGAGGCTCTCTCAGGGTCAGGGGAATGGGATTCAGCTTGTTACTGGATTTAGCATATGAATACACCATGGGAAGCTTGCAAGGCTGTCCCACGTGGGCAGGAAACTCTCAGAAGTTTGCCAGTTTCTCCCAGAGGGAGAAGTAGGATAGATATCATGCAGCAGTGAAGCGGCCGCGCACTTCTGGGAGCTCCTTTTAAGTCTCTGGATGTTGGCCATTGACGGGATTATACACACCTGGGTTTCTCTGCCGGTACCTTCATGGGTGAGGCCCGTCCAAATTTTCTTTAAAAATTAAAAATTAAATGACCTATCTATTTCACTGGGCATTAAATTTCTCTACATCTGAAAACTTCTAGAGGTAATATTGTATCTTATTATTTTTTTTTCTGATGCTGGTGCTTTTTTTTTTATAATTTATTTATTTTTAATTAGAGAATCACCGTGAGGGTACAGTTACAGATTTATACACTTTTGTGCTTATACTTCCCTCATACAAAGTTCGGGAACCCATCCCTTCACCAGTGCCCATTCTCCACCACCCGTAAACCCGGCGTCCCTCCTACCCTCCCCAATCCCATCTCCCCCCCACCCCACCCTGCCACTGTGGCAGGGCATTCCCTTCTGTTCTCTCTCTCGAATTAGCTGTTGTGGTTTGCAATAAAGGTGTTGAGTGGCCGCTGTGCTCAGTCTCTAGCCCTCATTCAGCCCGCAACTCCCTTCCCCCACATGGTCTTCAACTACAATGTAGTTGGTGATCGCTTCTCTGAGTTGCCCTTTCCCAGGAACGGGAGGCCAGCCGCGAAGCCATGGGGCCAACCTCCTGGTACTTATTTCTACAGTTCTTGGGTATTAGTCTCCCACTCTGATATTCTATATACCATAGATGAGTGCAGTCTTTCTATGTCTGTCTCTCTCTTTCTGACTCATTTCACTCAGCATGAAACTTTTCATGCCCATCCACTTAACTACAAAATTCTTGACTTCCTTTTTTCTAACAGCTGCATAGTATTCCATTGTATAGATGTACCAAAGTTTCCTCAACCAGTCATCCGTTTTGGGGCATTCGGGTTTTTTCCAGATTCTGGCTATTGTAAACAGTGCTGCGATGAACATACATGTGCAGATGTTGTTTCGATTGTACTTTTTTGCCTCTCTGGGATATATTCCCAGCAGTGGTATTGCTGGGTCAAATGGGAGCTCAACCTCTAGTTTTCTGAGAATCATCCATACTGTTTTCCAAAAGGGCTGAACTAGCCGGCATTCCCACCAGCAGTGTAGAAGGGTCCCTTTCTCCCCACATCCTCTCCAACAGCGGTTGCTTTTGTTCTTTTGGATGTGTGCCAGTCTCTGTGGTGTGAGGTGGTATCTCATGGTTGTTTTGATCTGCATCTCTCTGATGATTAGTGATGCAGAGCACTTTTTCATGTGCCTTTTGGCCATTCGTATTTCTTCCTTGGTAAAGTTTCTGTTCATTTCTTCTCCCCATTTTTTGATGGGGTTGGATGTTTTCTTTTTGTAGAGTTCAACCAGTGCTTTATATACCATTGATATCAACCCCTTATCTGATGGGTATTGTGTAGATATCCTTTCCCATTCTGTGGATAGTCTTTGTATTCTGGTCACTGTATCTCTTGCGGTGCAGAAGCTTTTTAGTTTAATGTAGTCCCATTTGTTGATCTCTGTTTTTACTAGATTGCTTAGTTCCGTGTCACCTTTGAAGATACCTTTATCTTCAATATCGTGGAGGGTTTTGCCGACCTTGTCTTCAATGTACCTTATGGTTTGTGGTCTAATGTTGAGGTCTTTAATCCATTTTGATCTGACTTTTGTGTATGGTGTCAGGTCAAGGTCTAAACCGATTTTTTTGCATGTGGTTGTCCAGTTGTGCCAGCACCATTTGTTAAAGAGGCTTTCCTTGCTCCACTTTACATCTCTTGCTCCCTTATCAAAGATTAGATGGTCATACATTTGGGGTTGTGTGTAGGGATATTCCACCCTATTCCATTGGTCTACGGCTCTGCCTGTTCCAGTACCATGCTGTTTTAATTGTTACTGCTTTGTAGTAAAGATTGAGGTTGGGGAGGGTGATGCCTCCCATCATCTTTTTCCCAAGAATTGTTTTAGCTATCCTTGGACGTTTGCTATTCCATATGAATTTTAGGATTGCTTGATCCATTTCTTTGAAGAATGTCATGGGTATACTTATAGGGATCGCATTGAATCTGTATAATGCTTTAGGGAGTATTGCCATTTTGACAACATTGATTCTCCCTATCCACGAGCAGGGTATATGTTTCCATTTCCTCATGTCCTCTTTGATTTCATGGAGTAGCGTTTTGTAGTTTTCTTTGTAAAGGTCTTTTACTTCCTTGGTTAAGCTGATTCCGAGGTACTTGATTTTCTGGGGCACGATTGTGAATGGGATTGCTTTTTTCATGTCCCTTTCCTCTGCCTCATTGTTTGCATATATGAAGGCCATGGATTTTTGGGTATTGATTTTGTAGCCTGCAACTTTACTGTATAAGTCTATTGTTTCTAAGAGTTTCTTAGTAGAGGTTTTAGGCTTCTCTAGATATAGTATCATGTCGTCTGCAAATAGTGAGAGTTTGATTTCTTCCTTTCCTATCTGGATGCCCTTAATCTCTTTTTCTTGTCTAATAGCTATCGCAAGTACTTCCAGTACTATATTGAAGAGGAGTGGTGAGAGTGGGCATCCTTGTCTTGTGCCCGATCTCAGAGGAAAGGCCCTTAGTTTTTCCCCGTTGAGGATAATGCTTGCCGTAGGCTTGTGATAGATGGCTTCGACTATCTTGAGGAAAGTTCCTCCAAACCCCATTTTGGCGAGGGTTTTCATCATGAAAGGATGTTGGATCTTGTCAAATGCTTTCTCTGCATCTATTGATATGATCATATGGTTTTTGTCTTTACTTTTGTTGATATGCTGGATTATGTTGATTGATTTCCGAATGTTAAACCATCCTTGCATCCCCGGGATGAATCCCACTTGGTCGTGATGTATGATCTTTTTGATGAGTTGTTGGATCCTATTTGCTAGTATTTTGTTGAGGATCTTCGCATCGGTGTTCATCAGGGAAATTGGTCTGTAATTTTCTTTCTTAGTGGTGTCTTTGTTTGCTTTTGGTATTAGGGAGATATGTGCTTCATAGAAACTGTTTGGGAGAGTTCCTGTTTTTTCAATTTCCTGGAAAAGTTTGAGGAAAACAGGCAATAGGTCTTCTTTAAATGTTTGGAAGAATTCGCCAGTGAAACCATCTGGGCCTGGGCTTTTGTTTTTGGGGAGGTTTTTGATTACAGTTTCAATTTCCTTAACATTGATGGGTCTATTCAGGTATTCCAGGTCTTCTTTCTTCATGTTGGGAGATTGTAGGAATCAAGGAATCCATCCATTTCTTTTAGGTTCTCCTTTATTGTGGCGTAAAGACCTTCAAAGTAGTCTCTAATGATCTTTTGAATCTCACTGGTTTCTGTTATGATGTCCCCCTTTTCATTTCTGATTCGATTTATTAGAGTTTTCTCTCTTTCTTTCTTTGTGAGTCTTGCAAGCGGTTTATCAATCTTATTTATTTTCTCAAAGAACCAACTCTTTGTTTCATTGATCTTTCGGATTGTTTTTTTGGTTTCGATGTCATTAATTTCTGCTCTAATTTTTATTATTTCTTTCCTTCGGTCTGGTTTGGAGTCCTTTTTCTGGTCCTTTTCTAAGGTCTTGAGTCGTGAAGTCAAGCTATCTATGTGGGTCCTTTCTTCCTTCCTGAGGAATGCTTGGAGAGCTATAAATTTTCCCCTTAACACGGCTTTAGCTGCGTCCCATAGGTTTTTGTAGCTCGTGTCTTCATTCTCATTAGTTTCTAAGTATCTTTTGATTTCTTCCTTGATTTCCTTCCTGACCCACTCATTGTTCAACATTGAATTGTTTAGTTTCCAGGTGTTTGATTTGATTTTCCGTGTTTGTGAGTGATTAGCTTCTATCTTCAGCGCATCGTGGTCTGAAAAAATGGTTGATACAATTTCTATTTTTCCGATTCTATTGAGGTATGTTCTGGGGCCCAGTACATGGTCTATTTTAGAAAATGTTCCGTGTGCACTGGAAAAGAATGTGTATTCTTTCTTTTTGGGGTGTAAGGCCCTGTATAGGTCTATTAGGCCTCTCTCTTCCATTTCTTCTTTCAGAGTCAGTGTTTCCTTGTTGAGTTTTGTTCTTGTGGATCTATCTAGAGGCGATAAGGCCGTATTGAAGTCTCCGACTACAATTGTGCTGTTAGTGATGTCCTCTTTGAAGTCTGTTAGGAGTTGTTTTAAATATTTAGCCGGTCGTTCGTTAGGAGCATATACGTTTAAGAGTGTGATTTCTTCCTGTTGTACATATCCCTTGATAAACAGAAAATGACCTTTGCTGTCCCTTTTGATCTTTTTCATCCTAAAATCTATGTTGTCGGATACCAGGATGGCCACTCCAGCTTTTTTAAGGGGGTTGTTTGCTTGGAGGATTGTTTTCCATCCTTTGACTTTGAGTCTATGTTTACTCTGTTTGTTCAGGTGTGTTTCTTGCAGGCAACAGAATGTTGGGTTTAATTTCCGGATCCATTTAGCCACTCTGTGTCTCTTGATAGGTGCATTTAGGCCATTGACATTGAGAGAGATTATTGTGATGTGGTTTTGTGTCATCTTTCTGTGGGATTTGTTGTTCTTATGGGGCTCCTCCTTGTCTTACAGTAGCCCCTTTAGACCTTCTTTCAAGATTGGTTTTGAGTCTATGAAGGACCTGAGCTGTTGTTTTTCCGAGAAGTAGTGTATGGTTCCTTCGAGTTTGAGTGAGAGTTTAGCCGGATAAAGTATTCTTGGTGAGGCATTCATTTCGTTGAGTTTTTTCACTATGTCCCACCATTGTCTTCGGGCTCGGAGGGTTTCTTCTGACAGATCGGCCGTAAATCTGAGGGGTGCTCCTTTGTATGTGATTTCCTTCCTTGCCCTTGCTGCTTGCAGAATTGTGTCTCTATCCATGGTATCCGTCATTCTGACTATGATATGCCTTGGGGTCTTTTTATTCGGGTCTCTTTTTGCTGGTACTCTTCGGACTCCTTGTATCTGGATGCCTGCCTTGTCCAGCTCTGGGAATTTCTTAGCAATGATATCTTTGACTGTGGTTTTTTCATTGGGGTTGCTTCCCTGCGGTTCTGGTACTCCAATGATTCTTATGTTGTTCCTCTTGAAGTCATCCCCCAGGGCTCTGATTCGCTCTATAGCCATTTTGAGGTCTTTGGCCATGATTTGTTGTTGTCTATAAGCTTTCTGCAGCTCATCTTCCAGATCACTGATTCTGTCTTCGGCTGTAGTCATTCTACTGTTGAGGGCATCTAGTGAGATTTTTATTTCATCTACCGATTCCTTTATTTGTGAGACTTCCGTTCGAAGGTTTGAAATTTCTGCTCTCATTTCTGCTCTCATTTCTTCCTGTATTTTCTTGGTAGACCGTTCCAGCGCTTCATTCATCTCCTCCCTTAATTTATTGGATGTCTGTTCCATATTTGCTTGGAGTAGGTCGACTCTCCTCCAGATTTCCTCTCTGAATTGTTTATCTGAGAGGTCGTAGATGTTGGGAGACTCTTTTGAGGTTTCTAGTATCTTTTCTTCTCCCTCTCTTCCTGGAGGGGATTTTCGCTGCTTCTTCATATTGTTATGGAAGTATAGGATTGGAACTTTGTAGGTGTTTATTCCTCCTACCTCTTGCTGAGAGAAGGAGGGGCTCTGTTTGTGCTATTTCTGATGGCAGCTTTATTCCTATTCTAGAAGACTTCCTTACACTCAGCCTTTTCTTTGTGATTGATGTTGGGGCTTTAATGAAGACTTAAGGCTAAGTTGTCTTTACAAAAGCTTTGCTAGGCTTCTCTTATTCACTGATAATTTTTCTAAACTTAGAGCTAATAGGCTAGTTCGCATAAGTGTATGAGATGTGTTAAACCGATTTTCAAAGCAAGAAGACCATACCTAATGTGCTAAGGTAGGAAATAATAACTGCGGCCGCGTTAGTGGCGGCCGCTCTGGCAGGAGGCCACGCCCCTTTTAGACCACGCCCGTTTCAGGCCACGCCCCCGTTTCTTCCTAGCAGGGGCTCCTGGGACAATGGTCCCATGAAAGCCGGGGTGGTGGGACGCGGGAAGTGGCGGCGGCAAGGGTCCCAAGTCCCGGCGGCCGCGTGGGAACCAGGGGCACACTCGGGAGGCGTGGCTGGGAGTCTCCTGATTACCTGGGAAAAGGCCGGGTTGGAGGGAGCCGGGCGGATGGGAAAGCCGGGGCGGTGGGACGCGGGAAGTGGCGGCGGCAAGGGTCCCAAGTCCCGGCGGCCGCGTGGGAACCAGGGGCGCACTCTGATGCTGGTGCTTTTGTTTAAATTTGGGGGCCACACTCAGAAGTCCTCAGGAATTACTCCTGGCTCTGTGCTTATCGATCACTCCTGGTGGTGCTCAGGGAACCATATGGTACTGAGAATAGAACCTTGGTTGGTCACAGGCAAGGCAACCACCCTACCCTTTATACTATCTCTCTGGCCCTTGAATCTTCTTATTAACTGTAACCTTCCCAGTACCTATAAAGTAATTCTCCAAAACTTATCTTCTGTCATCACTTTCATATGTTGTAATCAAATAAGAAGACCTGAGCCTTGGCAGATACTATAAAAAGGAGATACTTCCGACTTCTAGTGCTCGAGTTGTTCCCTCTCCTCCATCAGATCAGGCTGATAAATGGGTTCTTTTCCAAATGTCATATTTTACTGGGTCTATGTGTTTACAAAGATAAATTGTGTTTTAATGATATATAAGGTAGAGTGCTAAACACACTGTTAATTCACTAAATCATGTCACATGAAAGTACAGATTTTAAGCTATAAATACCTTTATCTTTCATCAAACTACATTAATCCAACCCTGTATGTAAAACAATATTACTAATTCCTACCAAAGTCTCCTTGAATAAAAAGCTATTTGGTAGACAAAGAAATCCATGTTTTCTAAATCTCATTTCTTTTTTATCTTTGACACTGACATTCTTCTCTCTTTGTACAAAAGAGTAATTCCTTTCAGAGCCAACAGGCTCAAATACCATAGTGACTGAGATTACCAATCATGACATCCTAGCTGAATAAATGTAAGGAGTATTTCTTCTCACCTTTCACCTTGAAATAATCACAGCACTGGAAGTGCCAGCTTCTGGGTGACAAATGACAGGAAAATTGTCCTTCACACTTTAGCCTTGGAAATTGATTTCAATAATGGTTTATAAAGTTACTCTTTTCAAAATAAAATTTTTCCAGGTTAAAAAGAAAACTGTGAAAAAGAAAATAAAAATGCATAGAAAACAGAATCTCCTTCTCTTTGCCCTCAATCTTCATTGCCTCAAGTTTTCTCCACTCTTCAATAGTCACCAAAAGTCCTTCTACCTACAATTTAATGTATTTTTAAAGCACTGACTCAATGTTCTCTTTGTTATTACAAATAAGCTATTTGATAGTCAACAGATGAACATGTCTGTGATTAATGACTCCCAGCTCATAATTCCACATGGTAGTTAAGAATCTGACACAGAAAGCTGGAGCAATAGTACAGCAGGTAAGGCTGTTGCCTTGCACACAGTGAGCCTGAATTTGAGCCATACAGTACCCTGAGATCCAGAAAGAGCAATTCCTGAGTGCAGAACCAGGAGGAACTCCTGAGCATCAAATGTGTGTTCCCAAACAACAACAACAAAAAGAATCTGGAACAAGATGTTAAAAATATTTGTTATAATCTGGGGCTAGAGTGATAGCACAGCGGGTAGGGCATTTGTCTTGCACGTGAGTGACCCAGGTTCGATTCCCAGCATCCCATATGGTCCCCTGAGCACCACCAGGAGTAATTCCTGAATGCAGAGCCAGGGAAAACCCCTGTACATTGCCAGGCATGACCCAAAAAGCAAAAAAAAAATTTATAATCATTTAAAATTCCTTATGTGAGATACTTTTTTATTGCCCCTGCATACCTATAAACTTTATTCTTTTATTTTTTCAACAAAGAACTGTGATTTACAAAGTAATTGACAGTTGAGTTTTAGTCATTTTATATATCAACACCAATCCCACCACCAGTGTCAAATTCCCTCCACCAGTGTTCCCATATTCCACCCCCACCCGCCTAATCCCTGCCCTCATCTCCCACCTGTCAACTTGGCGGGCACATTACAAAGTTCCAGTGGTTAGATCTCATGTTTCAGCGTTGCTGAGTCTGTGTTTGGGGTGCATGGCTATACCCATCACGAGTATAACCGAAGCCCTGAGGCCTGTTCACCCATTATTTCCCTTTCCCCTCTTGATTTCTTTCCTTTTCTTTCTCTAAATACTGGAGTCAAGAGCGTTCTAGACATCCTCCTTTTACTACGGTACATTTCCTCATCTAGTACATAGCACAGAAAAGTGACATTATCCTGTGTTTGTCTTTCTTCTTCTGGCTTACTTCACTCACCATGAAATCTGCCAGTTCCAAACATGTTGAAGCAAATTGCCTGGTTTCATCGTTCCTTGTAGCTGCACAGTATTCCATTGTGTATGTAGACCACATCTTCATAATCCATTCTTTTTAAGCATTTAAAATTCCATAACAAATACAAGAAGATTTATAGGGATAACCCAATGTAATTCTGACACAAAGACCTAAATCTGATCAATGCTCTCTTCCAGAATCAGAGCAAATGCTCTGAGCATGCAGGGGGCCCAGGTTTTATCACTGGCACTGCATAGTCTCTGAGAACTGTTCTGGGAGTACCCCTTGAGCACTGCTGGGTATGACAACCCCCCCAAAATTAACAAATCCATCTCTATTCCAAGGCTGGATAACACAGGGTTGATGTGCTTTTCTTGCAGGCCATTGACTGGTTCCATCCCTAGTATCATATCACTCTCCCACCAAGCATTTCCAGAAGAAAATCCCATCACAGATCCAGAAATAGCCTACAGATATGGTTTTGCTTTTAAGATTTTATTACTGAATCACTGTGACATAGACCCTTACAAAACTGCTCATGATTAGGTTTCAGGCATACAGTGTTCCAACATTCATCACTAGTGTTCATTTCCCAGTACCAGTGTTCCCAGTTTCTCCACAGCCTGACTCTATAAAAGGCACTTTTTCTTCTCTCCTCCCTCTCGTTCTCCCTCTATCACTGTTTCTCTCTCCCCGCTTTGGGGTATTATTGTTTGCAATACAGATACTAAAAGGTTATCTAGTATATATCTTTACCTACTTTTAACACTATGTTCTTGTGCAGCGTGATAATTTCCAGCAATTGTTGTCATCCTGGTCCCTTCTCTATCTTACCTACATTCCCCCCCACACACACTTATGGTTGATTCCAACCATTTACCAGTCCTCTTAGTCCTTGTTTTCCCTGACTGTAGATATGTCTTCTACTATATATATATATGCATATATAGTGCTATATATAGTATATATGAATATATGTATATAATACATATAGTATTATATGTAATAATAATTACATATAATTATACTTGGGATTATTACCATGCTCAAGGGGACTCTCCACATGTCCGGACGAGCCTCATGCATGAAGGGACCAGCAGATGAACCCAGGTGTGCGGGATCCGGGGCTGAGATCTCCAACCCTGCTCAGATTGGGACTGGGCCTTCTCCATCCAGACCCCCCATTTTCCAGTAGCTTGGCAGCCACAATCACAAACTGCCCCTGGTGCCATGTAATCCCACCAACAGCCAACATCCAGAGACTGTAAGACCAAGCTCCCGGAAGCAAAGCTGCAGTGAGACATCTAATAGCCTTTTTCTCCTTCTTGGAGAACCTGACAAGCTACCAAGAGTCTATTGCCTGCACGGGAGAGCCTTGCAAGCTCCCCATGGCGTATTCATATCCCAGATACAGTAAAAGATATATACATACCTCTTGGAGAGCCCGGCAAATTACCAAGAGTATTCCGCCTGCACGGCAGAGCCTGGCAAGCTACCCGTGGCATATTCGATATGCCAAAAACAGTAACGATAGGTCTCATTCCCTTGACCCTGAAAGAGCCTCCAGTCGTTGGGAAAGATGAGTAAGGAGAGGCTGCTAAAATCTTCGGGCTGAGTGTAATAGAAATGTTACTGGTGCCTGCTTGAGTAAATCAATGAGCAACGAGATGACAGTGATACAGTGACAGTGATATATGTACATATAATATATGTACATATATATTTATACCACAAATGAATGCAGTCATTCTATATCTGTCCCTCTATTTCTGACTCAACAAGTATGGTTTTATGGAGGGGCAATCTTCCTCCATAAAAAACATTATTTTACAAACTCATTATTTTTTCCCTTTTATCCCATGTTCCCATATCTTCATATTCTTGCCATCAACTCCCTTATTCACCTGCTCTCCCACTGCTTGAGCTAATTGATCCCTAAAGACTACCTGCATCTACCTTAGAAGTGTCTCTCCAGTGAAACAGCGAAGATGAGGCAAGAATGACCCCTGGTCAACCAAAACCCATATCCAGAACCATCTGTCTGAATCCCCTTGTCTACCACCGATGTCATATGGCTGTTACCACCATGGCCAAGACAAAAGCTGATGGAGATGCGAAAGGAGACAAAGCCAAGGTGAAGGAGAATCATAAAGAAGATCTGCAAGGTTTGTAGCTAAACCTGCTCCTCCAAAGCTAGAGTTTTAAAGGGCCCTTGCAAAGAAAGAAGAGAAAGTACTCAGAAGGAAAAAGGGGAAAGCTGATGCTGCAAGGATGGAAATAACCCTGTAGGAAAAGGAGATGCCAAGTCAGACCAGGCACAGAAAGCTGAAGGTGCTACATGAAGTATGTGCAGTTTTGATCACTGTGCACTTCTGGTAACTGGACTGTTTCAAATACTACACGTTTTTTTACCAAGTTTTATGAAAATGAAGAATTTTGTTTTACCTTGCTTAAAAGCTATGTTGCTAGCACACCGAACAGTTCATTGTTGTTTGGGGAAAAGGGCATATCACTAATAGAGTATCTCCCACGTTAGATTTACCTTTCCCACACTAGATTTGAGTGATTTCCTCCTGGAGCCCATGAGATGGGATTCCTTGATATTGACACACATTAGCTTAGCATCAATGCTGTGGTGTGAAAAAATAAAAGCATTTTTATATCCTATGTCTTCTTCCCCTTCAGCATCAACTTGATTCCCTGAAATCTAGAGAGACCCGTTGAGCCTGGATTCCCAAAAAGTGGTTACCAAGATGTTGGACAGTTTGGATTTTGCAGTACCTGCGCTGAGACAGCAGCTCTTAAAGGAGATATGGTTCTTTTTTAGACAAAGGATCTAAAGACTGATCATTCTGCCGTATTCCTCATTTCCTGAAAGTTGGAATTGACTTGTGAAAAGTTGTTCAGCAACATGCTAAATGTGAAATGTCAACCTTTGTTCTAAACTTTTCCTCTTCAGAGCATCAAAAGAAGACATCATCGGGTTCTGCAGTGGATTTTTGATTTGGTTATCAATTGAAGAATGGATTTCGAAAGTTATTGTATACAATTAACAACTGTCTACAAAGTCCTCTTGAAATACCATGATTGCTTATGAAAACATATATAATAATGTTGGATTGGAGGTAAAAATGTTGGAGGTAAAAACAGTTGGCTTGGAGATTAAAAGAAAGAAGTGTTTCTCTGCCTTGCATGAGGTCAACCCAGGTTCTATGTTTGCCACCTGATCTGTCCCCTGAGCCTGCCAGGTGTGATCCCTCAGTGCAGAGCCAGGAGGAATCCCTAATCACCATTAGGTATGCCCCACTCTGCCCAGTCCACATGACCAGTCAAATTCCAAAGGCACTATGACCAAATACCACTTTGCTAAGTTTTGGGCTATACTTAAGAATTTAAAGGGAGACTCCAAAAGTCTATGGCCCTGTACTAAATGGTCTGGAATGACTTCACCTCAGAGCTTGCTCTAGACATTCTTTTTACGCCATATTTTTGTCTTCCTTCACCCCCTGCCACTGAAATGTGCACTTGTAAATGTCAATCTCCTCAGCATGATTTCGCCAATCCCTTCTTGAAATTGAAGCAGTGTTGCATTTGTGCACATAAACTCGCTGTATAATTATCCCTCTAGAAAGTATTCTCACAATATCTCCTAGGTATTTTTGTCTATGTTTTTAACTAACTTGTGTGATTTAAATGAAAAATGATCTGTATATCCATACGGTGGAACAATACAGTATCATTAAAATATTGATAGAGGCATTTAATGTCATGAGAAAATGCTCGTTGTAAAAGTTTAAGTGAAAAGGAGGAAGCTACAAAATGAAGGCAATGTGATTTTAACAATGTCAAACATACTTTAAGAAGAAAAAATAAAACATTTTTTATTGACAATAGTTAATAAAATCCTTCATAGTGGGATTGGGTATGACTTTGATTCATTTGTCTAGACTTTTCTATGTTTTGACATTTTAAAATAACTATGCATACTTTTAATCTTAGTATTATATTAACATTATTTGCAAAATTATTTATATTGAGTTTTTTATATACTATATGTATATGTGTGTGTTTAATAAATCAATTCATTCTATACTTTGCCTCTCTGTTTTGATGAGAAAACAGCCAAAATACAGTTAATTCTGGTACATTTTTCATATTATCATAAAGCATCAAAATCAGGCTACATCTCAGTTTCTAAAACAGTTCTATTCTTAAAACTAAAAATGACAAATAAAACTTTTTAACTTCAAGGTTCTGTAGGTTTTACTTTGCTCTTCATTTCATCACTCCTACTAAAGAAAAGATTCCTTCCCATGCCAGCTTGTCTTCCTAATGTTCTTTCTTTTGTTGATACACACTCTCTCTATATATCTGCCCAAACTCAAAATCTGGAGCTTTCATTCCTTTATGCATTATTTCATTCAATTTCCATTTGTTTCATACCTCCTGGGTGTCAAACACCCAGGCTAGATACTATCAATACAAATAGGAAACAACAGCCTTGTACTTGCCAAACCTTGATTTGGTAAAGTAAGATACAAAACAGTTTCAGTGCAATATGATCACGAAAAACTAGTTGGTTGAAAAACGAACTAGTCCCTGATGTTCCATTTGCTCTCAATGGAACGAACGTCTCCGAATGCAGCAGCTATGTGTACCTGGGTCGAGAACTCAACATGAGGAACGACTTGGCACCAGAACTGCTCAGGAGGAAGAGAGCAGCGTGGAACGCCTTCAAGAGCATCGAAGAAATGGTTAAGAGGATGAAGAACCTCCAGCTCCGGGCACATCTTTTCAACTCCACCATTCTTCCTGCACTAACATATGCCTCAGAGACCTGGGCGGTACAAAAACAGGGTGAGAGGGTGAGAACGCTACTCAGGTATCCCAAAGAGGAATCGAAAGAGCTATGCTAGGAGTATCACATTTCACTCAAGTAAGAGAAGGAATCCGGAGTTCCGACCTCCATCGACGGTCAAGAATCAGGGACGCTGTCTCATTTGCCAAGGCTTCGAAAATCAGATGGGCCAGACACGTAATGCGATTCAGAGATAACCGCTGGACTAGAGCTGTTACCAGTTGGATTCCACAGGACGTCAAAAGACCACGTGGCCACCCACCAACGAGATGGTCAGACTTCTTTGTCAAAACCCTGAATGAATGATTTAAGGCTCTTCCTGTTCCTGGAGTGAGCAGATATCACTGGGCTACAATAGCACTCAACTGGAAAAAATGGAGACGTTACTGGCACCCGCTCAAGCAAATCGAGGATCAACGGGATGACAAGTGATACAAGTGATGATCACTGGGGCTATCACTTCCACATTAGAGGCCGTGATAGAGACAATGCTTCACAGAGAAAATCACACCAAATTGGCCAAAGAATCATTAGTTTCTTGCCAAAGAGACAATTAAGGAAGATTGTTCTAGCAGAAGAGAGCTCATGTGAAGGCACTAGAGGTCATAGGTAGAATATTCTGGAATTGAAAGTTGCTCAGTATAGGTGGAGCAAAGCGATAGGAGAAGAGAGATGAGGTTACACTGCTTTCCAGGAGATATAACATAGAGACTTTCATGTCCTTCCATGGAATTGGGACACAATTTAATAGACAATGGAGAACAAATGAAGTATTCCTGACTGAGGAAGTGACAAGACCATGTTTACATTTTAAAAGGATCATTCTGAATGAGTTTTCTTAACATAGAAGTTATAAGCCACTATAAGACTTCAGAACATTTAAATTATGATTAGTTCAAATTCAAAATGTCTTTTAAGTTTAAAATATATACCATATTTTGATAAGAAATAAGTTTCAATAAGAAAAACACTGAAAATATTTATATCTATAATCTAAATATTTTATGTTAAGATAATAACCTTTTGAAATATTGGGTTAAGTGAAACATTGCATTAAGATTGATTTTATTTTTCTCTTAATTATTTTTTTGTTTTTCTACCCACTTGAGCAAATCAATAAACAATGGGACCACAGTGACAGTGACCAAAAATATCTAATTATTTATGTGGGTAGCATTGCTCTAGGGATAAAGAAGAATTTGTAGCTGTGATTAAGCTAGCATCAGATGAAATAGGAAGCTATCACACTAGAGTAAGTGAGAGATTTCATACAATTGTGCAACAGAACAGGAGCTAGCAATAGGAGACTTTAAACTTTAAACCAAGCAAACTTAAATAATTTTGCATAAAAAGAAGACTTAGAATGTCTTCATATTTTCTAACGTAAGTTGATGGGAAATTAACCAAGATACAGTCCCTAAAAAGCTAAAATCTAATTATTATATAATGATGTAATGATGTGTGAATATATCTATATATTTGTATGTATATACATATATATGAATGTATATATATATCCTAGGGTAAATTACATCTCTTTGCAACTTCCTTTAAAAATATATACAATGCATTTAATGGTGGTACTATCATACAGTTGTTGAATGTATTAAGGAAATTAAAATATTTAATGAATCCATAGTTGTTCCGGTTCATGGAAAGTGCAAATGCTTGTTAGTTTTTATTGTTGTGGTTTTACAAATTATTGTGTGGTCCTCTTTCACATCCTCCATCCTAGCACATTTTAAGTCTTTCAGGTATTACATTAATTTCCTATCATCTCTTGAGTCAATCCCACCTTTCAATTTCTGCTCTTAGCTACTGTGTTTCAGACCCCTATTACCTAATCGTCTGAGTACATGATTACATGCAAAGTTTCACACCAGTTTCACTAGCCTTCTCACATATGATCTCCCTTTCTAATTGACCCTACAGCCCTGTCACTCACATTTTGTAAATTACAATTATGATATTTCCTAATCAGAAAAACTTTAGTAGGTTTCTATGACATGGAAAATGCTTATTTTTCTTTCCTAACTTTCTGACAAATAATGCTGCCTCCTTTTCTATCTTTGTGACCTTGGTTAGATGGGAAAAAAATAGTTCCCTTATACCTACCTACAAGTTCTCTTACCTACCCTATTTCCTGGTTCTTTAGGGCTAGAGAATCTTTTCCCAAAATGTAAGAATTACTCAAATCCCC
The DNA here is from genome assembly GCF_027595985.1 of Sorex araneus. Taxonomy (NCBI): domain Eukaryota; kingdom Metazoa; phylum Chordata; class Mammalia; order Eulipotyphla; family Soricidae; genus Sorex; species Sorex araneus. The sequence goes on from NC_073303.1 coordinate 297,143,779, forward strand.
CTGTCATTTCACTTCCTTTTTTAAAATAATATTTATTAGAGAATCACTGTGATGTACAGTTACAAACTTATGAACTTTTGTGTTTGCATTTCACTCACACAGTGATCGTTTACCCATCCCTCCACCAGTGCCCATTCTCCACCAGTGAAACCTCAGGGAAAAGTGAAGCATTCAAGAACTGTCATCATAATTTTAAAATCATTTAATTTTTACTATCAAACATTACTGTATTTATGTCATCTCTCATCACAAACTTCTGGTTTACGCTTTCATACTCCTTCCACTTTATACCATTATGTGTATTCAATTCTTGAGATTTGTTACTATGCTTCTCTGTCCCACTACTCCAACTACTAATTGGTGTATTTAATTATCCTGACCTATCATTGCCTAATTGCAGGGTGGTAAGTGATATCTTAGTTCATAACCCTCAGTAGAGGGTCAAAGATAGAAATCTTGACTATCTGGGAGAAGGTCTTTCATAATAACACCAGGTACACTCATCAGGACCAATACAATTTTCTTCTATAAGCAAGAAATCATCAGGAATTGAAATGCATCAGAAATTCACTAGAAATTTCTCTCTCAGGCATTGAAAAATGATATAAAGCCCAGCAGGGGGCAAGGAAGGACAGCAAGGATGCCAATTATGGTAGAAGAGTGAACTACTATTATTGATGAGGAAGATAATGCTGGTGTCAGGACATGGGCTTAGAATTATTATACTAATCCAAGATTTAATCTCAAGCCCATATTTTTTTCCTCACTTGGCAATGAAAACAAAATTCACCAACCAATAATCAAATATCATTAGGATGTCACCACAAGGATCACAATAGTTTATATACCAATGTGTCGAGAACATTCCAGAGAGTTGATGATTCTAACCACCCTTTGAGATGTCTATTCCAAGATCGCAGAATAACATTTCCCTCTCTAAAGTATATAAAAATGATAATATGAAGTAGAAAATGAAATCTAAGAAATTAACAACGAAATGAGAAAAGAATAAGAAATTCTTTAAAGAGGCCAGAGAGTTAGCACATCAGGCAGGAACTTCCCTTTCAGGCGGCTTACCCAGGTTCAATCCCTGGTACCCCATAGTGTCCCTCAACAACCCTTCTGCTGGTTGTTGAATGATTCCTGAACAATGATTCCTGAACAGTCCTGAGTCAGAAGTAAGCCCTGAGCACCACCAAATGTGGTCAAACCAACAACAAAAAAGAAACACTTTACAATTAAAAAAAAGTTGGACAAACTGAAAATCTATACTTCTTGGATCTATCAGAGGTCACGGGGTAAATGCATACCCTAAAATCATAGCCAAAATCAGTTTACTAAGAACTGAAGCCACTAGAGTTATAAAATGGTAATGTTACAGAGATGTTCATTCCTATGTATTTTTGGAAACGGAATGTGGACAATCTGAATAGTGAAAAACTATTAGGAACCAAAACTTAGGGAAGCCCCATAGTTTCATAGTCTTCCCCTAAGAATCCCACCAGGTTCTCAGACTGAAAACCCAAGAAAAATTTCTTTGTATTTCTGGTAAGCAGAGAGGAAAACTAAACTTCATGACACTGCTCAACATCAACTTATTATTAGGGAAATCCAAATTAATATGACAATGATATTATATCATTTTATACCAACAAGACTGGCACATATAAAAATACTAGGAACAGAGACTCATAAATGAATCTTTGAGAGAGCAGCACGCTGCAGAGATGGCCCCCCACCCTGTGCCAGGCTGATTTCATCTAGGCACCTTGAAGAGGAACAGGTGTGTTCCTCTGCCTTCTCCAGATGAGCAGGTGCAAACCTCCAGGATCCAATCACTGCCATACTCACAACTGACCTTCACAGGCTCGTCCAGAGCCCCCCACACATGAGAATAAATCCGATAAAAAACCCAGGTAGGTGGGACTTGTGGCTGAAATCCCCAGGCTTCACAGAATCGGGAATGGGCTCCTCCCCCCATCTTCCCGCCCTTCTGTTTTCCTGGCAGTCATACCCATGAAACTGCCTCTGGTTGCCATTTAAGCTCATTAACGCCCATATCCAGAGAATCACAAATGAATCTCTGAAGAGAGCAGTACACCACAGAGATGCCTCCGGACCCCAAATATTTAAAATTTTAGAATTCCAGGAGCCTGTGGCCGCAAAAGCAGTTGTGTAACATCTCATACTACTCATAATGAGAAATACAAAATAAATTATTTAGCATCTGCCTGTGGGGCAGGCTTGGAGACTGGAAAATATCATGTTAAATGAAGTAAGCCAGAAGAAGAATAAACACAGGGTGATATCATTTATATGTGGTATTTAAAATAACTGGATGAGGAAACAATGTTTAAAGGGGATGTCAAGATCACCATCAGTCCCAAAGTATAGAAAGGAAAATTGGTGGTGGGAAACCTCAAAATAGTGGTGGTAGGAAGGTGTAATAGTGGTGGGATTGGTGCTGAAATGTTGAACATAATCAATTATTGAGACCAATTTTATGAAAATGAAATTTAAAAAAATTTTAAATACTAGGAACAATTTCAACTGGTGGAGATGTATTTGAAAAGGAACATTTATCCACTGTTGCTTGGGCTGTTGTCTGTTCCAACAGTATGGAGAGTACTCAGAAAACTCAGAATTGAATTTCTATATGACCAAACAATTCCACTTTTTGTTATCTATCCTCAGGACAGAAAAATATTAATTCAAAGGAACATATGCGCACCACTATTTATTGCAGCACTCAGTACAATAGCTAAGATCTGGAAGCAACCTCAATGTCCAACAATGGGGTAAGTGGATCATGAATATGTGGTATATGTACACAATGGAATACCACATGTCTGTAAGAAATGATGAAATCTCACAGTTTACTACAACATGGATGGCACTGGAAGATATCCTGTTAAATGAAGTAAGCCAGAAGCAGTATAAACATAGGATGATGTCACTTATATGTGGTATTTAAGGTAAATGGATGTGAAAACAGTGGTTAAAGGGGGATGCCTAGATCGCCCTTGATCCCAAAGAGGAGAAGGAAAGACAATAAGTGGAGGTAGGTGGGAAAAGAGAAGGATGAGGAGCATCAGTGAGCAAGGGTCAACGTGTACCAATGGATTTAAGAAATGATAGACTTAACTATCCAAACCACAGAGTCAACAACACTGAATTCATGAGACTAAAACTTTAAAAGCTGCCTGTTGCGGTGGCAGACTGAGAGGTAGGAGTGAGGGACAGTAGGGTGCATTGGTGGAGGGAAGATGGAACTGGTGAGGAGACTGGTGATGTAACATTGCAACTCAGCTATGAACAGCCTTGTACCTCATGGTATTTTTACAAAATGAAATGAAGGGGAATAACCAATTTCTCTATTTCCATTTCATGGCTCTCTCACATCATCCTTCCTATTTCTCTTTTCATCTACTATTCAATTAATTTATTATAATTAAGATAGTGTGCTTACAATGATGCTGACATGTAGACTCTTGGTGTACAAGTTTTCTCACTGCACAACCACCAAAGTGCCAACCTTTTGCTGATATGGTGTATTACATTAATTTATCTGTGTACATTGCACCATGCAAGGCTCTTCTAGCCTGGCAAGCTCGCCGTGGCATATTTGATATGCCAAAGACAGTAACAATAAGAGGTCTCATTCCCCTGACCCTGAAAGAGCCTCCAATCTTCCAATCATTGGGAAAGACGAGTAAGGAGAGGCTGCTAAAATCTCAGGGCTGGGACAAATGGAGACGTTACTGGCACCTGCTGGAGTAAATCAATGAGCAACAAAATGACAGTGATATACAGTGATACATTGGATCATTCTAGCATTTATATAATAAAAATTTTAAAAATCACCAATTACTGAATGTGCATAAGATGCCATGGTGTATGATCTATATTACAGGCACATAAGTTAACTCAAAATAGATTAAAATAGATTAAAAACTTACATGTTTGACAAAAGTCTACCAGATAATTGAAGAAATAATAGACATAAAAGGAAAAACACTTCATGAGAGTAGTGGCACCAATTTTGTCTTCAGTGATTATACTCGATTGACAAGGAAAATAAGAGCAAAATTAAACAAATGGAGCAACATAAAATTAAACATCTTTACACTGTGAAATAAACAAACGAAGACAAAACATAAAATTCTGCTGACTTCAGAAAAGTATTCACACACAATCCATCTGGAAAAGGGTTCATATTCGAGAGTACAAAGCCTGGTTCAGTTCCGTGGCATGGCGGGGTGGGGGGAGCCCTGGATAGGAAAGGAAAGTGAAAGAGAAGAGTCTCGTGGACAATAATGGAATGGTTTATTTACTGGTAGATAGAGAATGGTAACATTATTTCTAAAGCATACTATTATTTACGGACTGGAGCGATAGCACAGCGGGGAGGGTGTTTGCCTTGCACACGACCGACCCGGGTTCAATTCCATCATCCCTCTTGGAGAGCACGGTAAGCTACCGAGAGTATCCCGCCCACATGGCAGAGCCTGGCAAACTACCCATGGGATATTCGATATGCCAAAACAGTAACAAGTCTCACAAGGGAGACGTTACTGGTGCCCGCTTGAGCAAATCTATGAACAACAGGATGACAGTGCTACAGTGCAGTGCTACTATTATTTACACTCTTGTAAACTAATGTTGCCTCTATAAGTAAGAATGTATCAGGCTAAAGACATAGTATCCGGGTTAAGACAATTGCCTTGCAGGCAACCAAACCCCAGTTTGATCCCTGGCACCAGATATGGTCTCCGAAGTGCTCTCAATGATCCCTGAGCACAGCAAGGCTTAAACAAAGACAGACATGGCCCCAAAGGAAATAAAAATATATAATGCATGTTGACTACATAAACTGAATATGTATTAGACATATAAATTCTCATGGAGAATATTTATGATGACATTAGAACATTTCATGTGCCATATAAAGGCTCAAAAAAGAATAAAAACTTTCATACATACACATACAAACAAAAATGAAATATGACAACCATTTACAACTATACAAAATATTAATTATACATGGATAGGGTGACTTGGATACTAAGCTGTCACGATCTCTGTCATCCTGTTGCTCATCGATTTGCTTGAGCAGACACCAGTAACATTGAGAGACTTATTGTTACTGTTTTTGGCATATCCAATACTCACAGGTAGCTTGCCAGGCTCTGCTGTGCGGGCTCCATACTCTTGGTAGCTTGTCGGGCTCTCCAAGAGGGGCGGAGGAATCGAACACGGGTCGGCCGCGTGAAGGGCAAATGCCCAACTGCTGTGCTATCGCTCCAGCCCCTGATACTAAGCTACAAATAATAAATTTTATAGAGGAAAACATATTTGGAGTGGCACAGTCAGTGACCACAGCATTAAAGATGTTTTGAGGGCTGAAGTGACAATATAGCAGGTAGGGCTCTTGTATGCAGCAGATCAGCCTTCAATCTCCAACATCCCTGGTGGTCCCCCAAGTCTACCAGGAATAATTCCTGAGCAAGAATCAGGAGTAAATCCTGATAAGTCCTGAGCACCACTGGGTATGTTAAAAAAAAAAAAAAGCCCACAAAGACGTATTGATTCCTCTCCATTGACAAGAAAACAAAAGCAAGAATAAACAGGAAAAAAACAAGCAAATTAAAAAGGACGATCAAATTTAAAAGTTTTTACATAAAGAAAGAAAATATACCCAAAAACGTAAGATAACAATTTTATGTCTGAAGTACAACTGTCAGTAACTTTATAAATTATAGCTTTTCAATAAAAATTTGTTTTAAAAAGAAATAAATAGATTCTATAGAGCTCCCAGAGAGAATAGTGTGAAAGAATAGATTTCTATTGTCTCAAGCCATCAAGTTTATGATAATTTGTTACAGAAATCTCAAGAAATTATTAGTAAGAAAAAGGAAGTCTAAGAAATTGTCACAGACATGAGAAGTCTAAGAAAACATGACAAACAGAAGAATTGTGATAATTTTGTTTCAAAAGAAATTTTGAAACAGAAAGCTATATTCAACTCTAAAAGTTAAGGAAATAGAAATAAAGCATAAACATTGACAACTGTTAGATATTCATTGATTCACTACAATAAGGAAGCCATAGTAATTCAGAGTGTTAATAATAGTGGAAACTGGAAATTCTAGCTATTAACATCCCCTTTCTGAATTTTGTGTTAGCTTTATCTATTGCATTACTTAAACATTTTGCTTAAATAAACTCATCTAATTTATAAAAATAATAATAAAAGAAACTGGGTATGGGGCTATATAGGGACTCTCTACCTTTCTAATGTCTCTGAACATAGAAAATTGTTACCAAAAAAGAAAGTCTATTAAAAGCATAAAGATCAGTAAATAATTAGCACCTCAGAAAAATCTTTATGTCTACAACAAATCCTTGTTATGAGGAATAAAAAATGAGAGATGGTACAGAGCTAGGATATAGTTGACTACTAACTACATATGAAAATCAAAGGGAAATGTGTCGATATATTTATTAAATATTTTAGAACAAAGAACATATGTATAAATATACTTTGTAAAGCATGATCAGGATTTTAAATGCCATTTTGAGAATGAGACCAACTGTATTAATAGAAGCAAATTAAAGAGAGGAGGTAAGACAAAGGAGTGAAATGCATTGCCTACCGTGTGTGAGATCACAGGTTGTACCCCAGCCCTCTCTAGTGCTCCTTCCCCTTGGCAGTACTAGGTGCAGTCCTGGTGGGTTCTGAGTTTTACATCACTGGGTTTGAGCATCATGTGATCAGGTCTGTTGCACTTCCCCCCCCCACCCCTGCCGCCGCTCCCCCCCCCCCCCGCACTACCAGGAAGTCGCCCTGCCCCGACAAAGTAAATGAAAGATTTCATTTGGGCAATACGCTATCTATAATAAAATTAAGATTTTTTTTAAGTACAGATAAAAATATATCGAGCAAATCACAAGAGAAAGCCAGAGTGACATTTTTTATAGTAGGAAAAGCAGAATTTAAATCAAAAAGCGTGAAATGGGAGAAGAAAATTCTTTTTTGGGGGGTGATCCAAGTCCAAGAAGATAATATAGTCACGGGCCTTTGTGACTGAACCATCAGATTACAACGCAAAAGTGACGGGGCTGGAGAGAGCGCTGGGGTTAGGGATCGGCCGGGCCATGCAGCCGAGCCTGGTTCGCTCCCTGGCACCGGGTCCGCTGAACACTGCCGCGGGTCACTACTGAGCACAGACCCAGGAATAGCTCCTCGGCTTTGCTGGGTGACAATTAATTAATTTAACTATAAAGCAGAAGTTATTAGGAAAAAATAGAGATTTATCCACAGTCAAAATTGTATATCTAATATAGTATATAAATACAAAACTATAAATATATAAAAGAGATTATAATAGAAAAAGCTTGCCTCATATCTCAGATAAAACAGATTAAACCCGAAAAAGTAGAGAAGTTCAGAGAATTTGAATAACAATGTTACTAGATTGATTGTATAAATGTGGGTAAAATGGGGGCTGGAGGGATAGCACAGCAGGTAGGGCGTTTGCCGTGCACGTGGCCGACCCGGGTTCAATTCCGAGCATCCCATATGGTCCCCTGAGCACCGTCAGGAGTAATTCCTGAGTGCGGAGCCAGGAGTAACCCCTGTGCATCACCAGGTGTGACCCAAAAAGCAAAAAAATAATAAGAATTTAAAAAATAAATAAATAATTGGGTAAAATGGACCTAAACACAGAATTTTTTCTTTTCAAACAATTCTGAAACGGTACTCCATGAGAGGACTAAACTGTGGCAAAGTCACAGTAATTTTATAACTCTAACAGTGCAAAGTTATAGAGTGGGATGCATGTTGGACATCACTTCCTAGAGAAATACAAGTCAAAGCAACAGTATCCTCTCACTGGAGAATCTGGCCTGTGTCAAAAACACCTTTGCAAAGAACAAATGCAGACACAAAGAAATTTGTGAAAGTAAGAAAGCAGCGCTACACAATCAAAATATAGCAAAAAGTTACATAAAAACAATGTGAGCCTGGAGAGATAGTACAGCATGTAGGGTGCTCGCCTTGCGTATAGCCAAGCCAGATTTGATCTTCAGCATCCCATATGGTCCCCCAAACACGGCCTGGGGTAACTCCTGAGAGCAGAGCCAGGAGTAATCTCTAAATGTCACTGGGTGTGGCAAAATAATAATAATAATAACAAATAAATAGCAATGCAGTCCTGGTACAGGAATTGTAGCATACATCAGTAGAAGGAAGAGAGCCCAGAAACAAAATGAGGTATATGTGAATAGAGTGCATAAATTAATGGTATTTCAAATGTCTGAAGAAATGATAGATCACCAACTCAATATTCACACAATTACATGGGGAGAGTTTCTAAAGGCTGCTATAGTTTTTTCTGATTTGTGAAAAGAAAAAAAAATGGTCTCATTTACTGTGGTGCTTGTCAGGTTTACAGTCTACATTTCTGCAGAATTATTTTATTTTGCTTTGTGTGGATGAATGCATCAGAAATAACTTCATAGGGTCAGAGAGAAAGCAGAGTGGGCTAGAGAGCATGTTTAACTTCTGAAGGAGGCCTTGGTTTGATCTTGGAACCATCTGATCTCCTGAGCACCATCAGGAGCAATCTCCAAGCACAGACCCAGAAGTAGCAATCCCTATTCATAGCTGGGAGTGGCCTTGATGTCACTGTAAGAATGTTATAGTTTCAGTACGGAAGAGACAGTGCTGTGGATTAGACACTGGATCATGTGCAAACCACTTAAGATCCAATGAGCATAGCCAGGCATGACCACTAAGCACAGACCCAGAGGTGGCCCCTGAGCCTTTCTGTGTCCCTTTCTCCCCCAACCCCCAGTCACACACACACACACACACACACACACACACACACACACACACCTCAAGTTTCTAATTGATTTCTGTGTTTGTTCAGTTCCCAGGAGGCAAATCTTGACTCTTCTGTGTTCAGTTTGCCTACAGTGGCTAACTGATTTCCTGGAACATGGGCTAATGATGAAAATCACAGGGTTTCCTTTTTTCAAAAAGACAAAAAAATACAGGGGGAAAAAGAACTAAAGTAAAGTGCTTGTCTTGTGTGTGCTTGATCCCAGTTTAATTCCCAGCACTGCTTATGGTCCTTGAGATAAGTACTAGGAGGTTTGCACCAGGGCTTGGAAGCCAGCCCCACATGCTGGGGGAAAAGGCAGCCCAAATAGAGAAGGGAACACCAAGTAAAGGGGGTCTGGAGGACCCACTCGGGATGGGAGATGCAGGCTGAAAGTAGATTATAGACCAAACACGATGGCCACTCAATTCCTCTATTGCAAATCACAACACCCAAAAGGAGAGAGAGAGCACCAGTGGCGACTCCTGAACACAAAGCCACAGAGAGGAAGAGCCCCTGGGCACAGCTTGATGTAGTCAATGTCCCCTTCAAATTTAAGGGTGGGAAAAAAAGAAGTCCCAAAGGATGGATATCCTACCTAACATCTGACAGTATTGTATCCATGGAACTGCTGTGCCTTCTCATAAAACACAGAAAATTAGCAAGGGGCTAACTCTTGCTACATGCCAAGAATAAACTCTGGGAAGGACAACCTAGACTCTTAGGCTCTGATTCAATCCATTATTAAACAAGTAGAGACGAAATACGTGTATGGTAAAGTAGCACAGACTGCAGAGGAGGGTTACTAGACAATGTACAGGTCAAGTTACAAGGGGGGAAATGCATTCTAAAGATTTTAACCAAAATAAAGACTTTACCAAATTAAGATTTTACCAATTCCTACATCTATACAATGGAATACTATGCAGCTGTTAGAAAAAAGGAGGTCAAGAATTTTGTAGTCAAGTGGATGGGCATGAAAAGTTTCATGCTGAGTGAAATGAGTCAGAAAGAGAGAGACAGACATAGAAAGATTGCACTCATCTATGGTATATAGAATAACAGAGTGGGAGACTAACACCCAAGAACTGTAGAAATAAGTACCAGGAGGTTGACTCCATGGCTTCGAGGCTGGCCTCACGTTCCGGGGAAAGGTCAACTCAGAGAAGCGATCACCAACTACATTGTAGTCGAAGGCCATGTGGGGGAAGGGAGTTGCGGGCTGAATGAGGGCTAGAGACTGAGCACAGCGGCCCCTCAACACCTTTATTGCAAACCACAACAGCTAACTAGAGAGAGAAAACAGAAGGGAATGCCTTGCCACAGTGGCAGGGTGGGGTGGGGGGGAGATGGGATTGGGGAGGGTGGGAGGGACACTGGGTTTACGGGTGGTGGAGAATGGGCACTGGTGAAGGGATGGGTTCCCAAACTTTGTATGAGGGAAGTATAAGCACAAAAGTGTATAAATCTGTAACTGTACCCTCACGGTGATTCTCTAATTAAAAATAAATAAATTTAAATAAAAAATAAATAAATAAATAAAATAAAAATAAATAAAAATAAAAATAAAAAAATAAAAAAATAAAAATAAAAAAGATTTTACCAATTCCTAGATTAGAAAAAGGCATTCTGAACTTTAGGAAAGGTTTGTTGCTTCTGGTCACTTTAATAAACCTTATGCGGTTTTATTCTTTTTAAAAAAATTTATTTTAGGCATTGTGGTTTACTGCCAACTGTTATTAGTAGAATTCCATGCATGAAACATTCCAGTCCTACATCCAGTGTCCCCGTGTCTCACTCAAGGCATCTCCCCGCACTCGCGGCTAAGCTTCCTAAGCTTCCTACTGAAGATCAGTTCTCAGTTTCTATTACTTTTGGGTTTATGCAGTTTTCCATAGCATCATTTTCAACCATTCTTAAATCATTCTTGTAGCTTTATTTTTTAAATCCCAAGGAAAAATTTCTCAAGTTCATATCTAAAACAAGTGGATTCAACTGACACTTGAGTGATTTCAAATCCCACGTTAAATCCACCAGCAGAAAATCCATCAGCACTTCAAAGTTCACTGCAGCACTATTCACAATAGCCAGAATCTGGAAACAACCCACATGCCTAGAACAGACAACTGGATAAAGAAACTATGGTTCATCTATACAAAGAAATACAATGCAGCCACCAGAAGAAATGAAGTCATGAAATTTTCCTATAACTGGATGGACTCGTGGAGAATATCAGGCTGAATGAAGTGAGTCAGAAGGAAGAGAGACATTAAAATGATTGCATTAATTTGTGGGGTATAAAAAAAATGTGGTATGAGCCTAATTCCCAAGGACAGTAGGAACAAGGGCCAGGAGGACTGGTCCATGGTTGGAAGCTCACCACAGTGGGAAGATAAGGAGGGCAGTTAGGATAGAGAATGAACACTAGGGCAATGGTATTTGGAAATGATCACTCTGGACAAGAACTGAGTGCTGAAAGGAGATAAAAGAAAAAGCATAATAACTTTTCAGTACCTGTATTGCAAACCATAATGCCCAGGAGGAAAAAGAGAGAAATATAAAGAAGAAAAGTGCCTGCTATAGAGGCAGGATGGTGGGGAGGGTATGATGAGAAGGAAATTGGGGATCTTGGTAGTAGAAATGTACTCTGGTGAAGGGTTGGGTGTTGGAATATCATGACTGGAACCCAAACATGAATAACTTTGTTACTGTGTATCTCATTGTGATTCAATTTTTGAAAAATAATTAGTTTTTTTAAAGCCAGGTTAAGAAAATATATAAGCATCCCCACTTTCTCCTTGAACAAAAAAGATTTTCTCTTTGGCAAGGGCACAAGTAGTTCATATATTACTACAATGACCTTGTTGTGAGGGTGTAGTATCTGGGATCAGGACTCATTCTTATAGCCTCAACTTGATCTTCAACAAAGACCATACTTCCAAATAACATCACATCATCACATGAAGAACTACTGGGAGTCTGTAAATTCTAATATCCTCTAGGATTTTCAAATCAACTCACTTAAAAAAATCAATTCGTTTACATTTTAAGTCCAAAATATAAATTTGTGAGCAGTAAAGGGTGGATTAAGTGCAACGCACAGATAGGATTTTAGGTCAGACAGCACTGGATTTGTGCTACAATTTGCCTATACCTTCTCCTTTTAAATTTATTTATTTAGCGTTTTGATTTTTTGTTTCATATCACTCTTGGCTTTGTTCAAGGTACCCCTCTAAGGGTCCTGCATCGAGCCTGGGTCAGCTGTGTACAAGACACACCACCTGCTGTACTATCTCTCCAGTCAACTACTTATTCCTTATGTGATCTTCAGTAAATTATTCTGTGTCTCTGTGACTCTAGTTGCCTCACAGAGACCAGGCTCTCCTCCAGGACAGTGCTCTCGTAAGCATGTAAATGTTCCTAAAATCTGCTGGGCTTTCCTATAAGCAATGTCGCAGCATCAGTACCACAGATTCACACAGTACAAAAAGCATCAGGAGTCTCTGGATGCTCCTGAGAAAGCAGAGTTATGGTAGGAAGCAGAGTTGGTTAAGAGAAGAGTGAATCAACTGGGCTAAACCTGATCACAGTCAGGTAAGCACAAGATCTCCCTATTCAAGCATAGTGGCCCCTGCTCTACTTCCTGACATTTCTTATTCCACAATCTTGTATCCTCCACAGACTCTTTCCCGCTTGCCTTTCTATATTTTTTTTAAGCACAGCATAATTTCAAATCCTAATCTTATAATGTCATTGCTTTCTCTCCCCAACATTTCACTTGTTTTGCAATAGTTAAACCAGGACATTGAACACATATTGTATATAGTTATATTATTGCATTTTAGACCCTTAATGGTGCATCATTGCTATATACCTCTAGGAAAGCAATCTATGGATATGGAGCTCAAGAAGTTTCAATGACTGAAATTTGCATTTTCATTTTGAGGAATTAGTTTTGTATAAATAAACAGGTGAAAATATTATACTCACTACAACATTGTTTAAGAGTGACCATTTGTAAATAAATGTAAGATATTAATGTAGAAAAACATAACCTAGATCTGAGAAATACAATGAGAAAGGAATGATATAAAGAAAATGAGAACATACTTTGAATGTTACATTACAAATAACAAACAGGGGCTGGAGAGAAAGTACAGCAAGGAGAGTGTTTGCCTTACACATGACAGGAACATGGGTTCAATCCCTGGAATCTCACGTGCTTCCCCCAAGCTCTGCCAGGAGTGATCCCTGAACACAGAGCCAGGAGTAAACCCTGAATACCACTAAGTCTGGTCCAAATACCAAAAAACCAGGCCAACAAAAATAATAAACAGTATTGGAAATGATAGAAACTGAAACATATAAGTAAATGTTCAAAGAGTAGAAAAATATGTAACAAAAATATACAAGGGATTTATATATAATTTTCATGCTTTTAAATTTGTAGAGGGTGGGTGGTAAATCTGTTTAATTGATTTTCAAGATAACCCTTCATATGATTTAGTTAATGACCTCTAACCCTGCAAAGCAATCAATGTTGTACTTTGTATTTTGTGTACTTGATTTTCAAGAGCGTTCTGTCTGTGAGAATGAAACTTACTTACAGATAGCTCAAAAGCTCTGAAATTGATTTATTTTATCTCTCTCTTCTTTGTTGGTTCTGAGCAGGGTGTTTATATCTGAGGTGAGGCAACAGGAAGAACATGACTCAACAAATGAAATTAAGTCAAATAGATGCCACAGCCACAAATCAAAGGTTAGCCAATAAAATCAGCAAAACGGGCCCTGTTTCCAGAACGCTTTCCTCATTCCCAACTAAACACACAAATACCGGATCCTCTGGGTGTGTGTTACAAGAGCAGAAGGAGGGTTATTATCTATAGCACTATAACGCTTCAGCTAGGGATACCTCTGTTCAAAAAATAATAGTAATAATAATAGCTTTAGCATGCTGTGCTTGCCTTTCTGCAGACGCCTTGACAATGCTTTGAAGTGGCTCAAGGTTTTATTGCTTTATTGCTGAAATATCCTCCAAATCTTCACACAATTTTAACTTTTTAAAATTTTTTGGCAATTATTATAGATTAGGCAACATAGTTTTTAATAGTGCTAACATTTATGGCCTTAATGCATACAGTTCCTGCACTTCATTATTCAAAGTACCTAAGATCCTCCACCAATGTCCCCAAGCTACTTCTGACTCACCTCCCCATTCCCTGTCACCCAGTTCCCTTTGCCAAATAATATGTTTTGTAATCCAAGGCGTGGGCCCATCACTACTTGACACTGTCCATTTCGTTGTTCTGCATTCCTATATGCCCTAGATGAGTGAGATCATCTGCTATTAGTCCTTTGCCTTCTGACCTATTTCACTTACCACAATACCTCCCATTCTGCCCAAGTTACAGAAGTCATCTGTTTTCCTATTCAGTCTTTCTGCTATCATCATAATATTTATCTATTGATTCTTTATGCTATCATCATAATATTTATCTATTTAAAACTTAAAATTTTAAATAAAGTTTTTAATATTTAAATATGTATATATTTGAGGATGACATATGTATATATCATATGTGTAAATTATATCAAATAATAATAATTCACTAAACAATTACCAGTTGCTAAGCTAGAGAATTGAATTTCTCTGGAAATTCAATATTGAACAGAGTCTATGGGATGAATACAAGTCCATATATATATAAGATACTGAATCTTTTGATATCTTCATTTTAGAGTCATTAGCCTTCAGTGAGAAATAAATGTCTATCACTTAGACCCTCCAATCTATGATATTTGTAATAAAGCAGCCCATGCTAATCTACTCTCTACCTTCAAAGAGCTCACAATCAGTAAAAAATGACAAATGTTAATAAATTACCACGCAAAATAAATAAGTGAAGTTTTTGACTGTGAAAACAGCTATAAGACCAAGTACGTGATGTGACTGAAGAAGAAGAACCAGCAGGATGACAAGTTTCCAGAAGAGATGGGAACTGGATGGAAATGCAGAAAAAAAGTAGAAATTAAAGAAGTCTGAACATACCAGGAGGGCAACTGGATCACAGTATAGAGGAACTTGTAGGCCATATTAAAGATTTGATATTCCTTCTAAGGGGTACAGGAATATTTTTAGGTAATTGATGTTTCAAACAATATACACCCATTTGCGTGGAACAAGGTCTCCTTGTTTACTACATAGAAGTTTCAGAATGAACTGCAGCAACCTGAGATGGTTGTTTTCGATGCCAACCAATGAGGGTGGAGATAAGAGGAGATAGTTAGAAGGTAAATCCTTAGATCTCAGTGAAGCATAAAATTCAGGAAATATAGAGACTAATTTGGGGATATGTTAAATGCTGTATTTAAGAAGGTATTTAAGGCTTACTCTTAGATTTTTAGTTTGCAGAAATTTGTGGATTTGGGGGATCACCACCAATAGAATAAAGTAAAAATAATAAGATCCAAGCTAGATTAAAGATTATAAAATCTGTGAGGAAAACTGATTTTGAAATAAGTTTGGACAAACCAAGTGTTTGATGCCCAGGCATCAATCTGGAGTTCAATTAATCATTAATTGGGAGCTCAAAGGAAAGATCTAGACCAAAGGCATAAATTCATGAGTCAAAGAAATTGTTCCTCTTCCTTCATTCATTCAATTCATATTTTATTAAATCTCTTCAGTAAAATTCAATATTGAATACATTGTATTAATGATAGCAGACCAATAATAATCATGGTGATGAAAATGATATATGGCTGGAGAGATAGTACAGTGGATAAGACATGTGTCTTGCATTTGGCTGACCTGAGTTTGAACCCTGATATCACATGTCGTTACCAGAATCAGCCAGGAGTAATTACTGAGTTCAGAGCCAGAAAAAAAGACTTGAATACAGCCAGATGTGGCAAAAAATATCCCCCCAAAATAATGATAATAAAAATAAGGTGCCATATTTTCCTCTAATAAAATGCCATCGTCTGTTGTACAAAATCAAATGAAAATATTTTATATTAGTGATATTCAGACTGCTTCGTAGCCTTACCTCAATTTTTACCCCATATATACTTTTTATGAGGAAATACTCATGCTTCTAAAATCTCCAAGAAAATCAAACTGGCTTGCCTGCTATCCTCCCTGCAAGAATAATGAGTTCCTGTCTCTATACTTTGCTTACCCATGCCTTTCCTCTGCCTTGCAAAACTCCAAATCAGAATGCCCTCCGATATTATTCCCTACACACTTGGGCTAGATCGATAGCACAGTGGGTAGGGCATTTGCCTTGCACACAGCCAACACAGGTTCAATTTCTCCATCCCTCTCGGAGAGCCCAGCAAGCTACCGAGAGTATCCCACCCATACAGCAGAGCCTGGCAAGCTATCCGTGGCGTATTGGATATGCCAAAAACAGTAAAAACAAGTCTCACATGGAGATGTTACTGGTGCCCACTCAAGCAAATCAATAAACAACGGTACGAGAGTGCTATATATATCACTGTATCACTGTATCACTGTCATCCTATTGTTTATTGATTTGTCGTTGTTTGTGGATTGTTGTTGTTTGTCGATATCCTGGTGTTTGTTGAGCAGGCACCAGTAATGTCTTTATTACACTCATCCCTGAGATTTTAGCAGCCTCTCCTTACTCATATTTCCCAACGATTGGAGGCTTCTTGAGGGTCAGAAGAATGAGACCTATTGTTAGTGATTTTGGCATATCAAATATGCCACGGGTAGCTTGCCAGGCTCTGCCGTGTGGGTGGGATACTCTTAGTAGCTTGCCGGGCTCTCCAAGAGGTATGTATATATCAGTTACTATATTTGGGATATACACCACGGGGAGCTTGCCAGGCTCTCCCGAGCGAGCAATAAACTGTAGCTTGTCAGGTTCTCCAAGAGGGGGAACTAGTCTATTAGATACTTCTGGGAGTTTGGTTTTATAGTCTCTGGATGTTGGCCATTGAGGAGATTACACAGTGCCTGGAGCAGTTTCTGGGTGTGACTGCCTAGCTACTGGAAAATAGAGGATCTGGGTGGAGGCCCAGTCCCAATATGAGCAGCCTTGGAGATCTCGGCCCCGGGTCCCACACACCTGGGTTCCTCTGCTAGAGGTCTTCAACTGTCGAGTCTCTGTTTGGAGCCAGGAGGGAAACCAAACCTGTCCCCTCGGAGGGGCCATGGTGAAGACAGCCAGGCACAGGGGCAAGAGACTGCATTGCTCTCTTCCAGGAGCTTGGTTTTATAGGCTCTGGATGTCAGTCATTGATGGGATTTTAGATAGATAGATAGATAGATAGATAGATAGATAGATAGATAGATAGATAGATAGATAGATAAAATCTTGTTGAAGAGTCAGAGACATAGTCCAGTGAGTAGGATGTTTGTCTCATATGCCTTCAGGTTTGATCCCCAGAACTTGTATGGTCTCCTGAGTCTCTCCAGGAGTAATCCCTGAGCAGAGCTGGTTGTGGTCCCAAGACAAACAAAAATTTTTAAAGTCCTTGAGTAATAGCAAGTCCTTCCTCATCAAATAATCTCAAAGGTTGAATGGGAAGAATACTTGATGTCCTTCCAGTTTACAATTCATAAATGCATTTTCAGTGGAAACCATTCCTCAATAATTTGAGGGCCTAGAAGATAATTGCAATGCTTGTAGCATATGTTCTCCATGTGAAGGCCTCAGAAGCACTGCCAGGAGTGGCCCACAGCACTGTGCCAGGAGCAGGCCCAGAGCACCACGGGTTGTAGTCCAACTAATTATAATAATTATAAATATAATTTAATTTGAACATTTTGGCAAAGATGACATGTCTTGGAAGCTAGTCATCTAAAGGGTATAAATTGGTTTCAAATAATATTAAGTTGACTGTGAAATAGGAATTAGAGCCTTTCCTCCAGAAAAAAAAGTATACTTTTGTCTTTCTTATCCTAAATCTAAATATCTCCATTTTCACCGTCACAATTTCAGAATCATTTTTCTTCCTAAAATGTTCATCATCTGTTGATGTTGGGAAAATGCAAATCAAAACAACAACAATATATCAAATCATCATTATTAAAAAAAAGAAGAAGAAGAAGAAGAAGAAGAAGAATTACTAAAGGAGCCCTGTGTAGTGCTCAGTGGGAATGTAAACTGGTTCAGCCACTATGGAAAACAGTATGAAGATTCCTCAAAAAAGTTACAGATTAAAATCTAATCATGATCTAATTATTCTATCTCCCAGTATTTACCTAAAAAGCACAAAAACATGAATTCAAAGAGGCATTTGCACTCTCCTAATTACTGCAACATTATTAATAACAGGCACGGTTGGAAATAGCATCCCAAGAGATAGTACAATGCACTGGTGAAGGGATGGGTGTTTGAGCATTGTATAACTGAGATTTAAACCTGAAAGCTTTGTAACTTTCCACATGGTGAATCAATAAAAGAATTTAAAAAAGAGAGAGATAATACAATGACTTAGAGCACCAGCTTGCAAGCTTGTGTTTGTGTGTCCAAGTCCCCAGGGTCCCACATGCCCAGAGCACGATCCTAGCAGCTCTGCTGTCTGTCTTCTCCTGCACATAAGTAACTTCTAGCCACATTGCAACCAGGTATGGAAAGGTACCACAAAAGGGTGATGAACTCCCAGCAAGCACTGCAACTAGAAAGACGAGTGAGTGCCATGGGCAAGAAGTGCCATCGCTGGCAAGTACATGGGTTAGCATGATAGCAACTCCAGCTAAACACACCACGACTTGTGAGCCTTAACTAAATGTGACTTACAGTGAATCGCTTGTGGAGCACCACAACTAAAGTAATGCAAACCTAGTGAACACCAAAACCGAGTGTGGGAATACTGCAACATGACATGCAACTCCCTAGGCAAGCCCTATAGCAAAATGTGCGAGCATCACAGCCATGTGCAATCCCAGGCATCAGAACAACAGGAGCAGCAAGGACAAAGGAAAGGGGGTTTTAAAAATAATTATAAGAGAAACAACCTAAGTTTCCACTGAAAGATAAACAGATAAAGGTCTGATGTGTAAATCATAATATATATATATATATATATATATATAACGATGGAATAGTATTCATCTGGCACAGAGCACTGCCGAGAGTGACTCCTGAGCACAGAGCATACATTTGAGCACTGCTGGGTGTAACCCCCAAACCCCTACGCTTCAAAGAAATGAAATTGTAATGAAAGGAGCATGCTTCAATATAGAAAAGGTTATTTATAGCATACTTCAGCATAGAAAAGGTAATTTATAGCAGCATCAGACCTAACGGTAAAAAAACTAAAAACTATTTCCCTATTTTATATTCTTATAATACATATTTATAAAATTATCCAACACCATCTTTATTTTTCTCATTTATTTATTTATTTATTTATGAATCACTGTGAGGCACAGTTACAAACTTTCATGCTTGCATTTAAGTCATACAATGATCGATTATCTATCCCTCCACCAGTGCCCATTTTCCACCACCAATGGTCCCAGCGTCCCTCCCACCACCCCCACCCCATTCCCTCACCCCACCCCTCCTCTGTGGTGGGGCATTTCATTTTGCTCCCTTTCTCCTTTGGGGTATTGTAATTTGCAATAGAGGTATTGAGTGGCCATCATGTTCGGTCTGTAGTTTACTTCTGGCACACATCTTTCAACCCAAATGGGTCCTCTCAGCAACCTTTATTTGGTGTTCCCATCTTTATCTGAGCTGCCTCTTCCTCCAGCATGTGAGGCAGGTTTCCAAGCCATGGGGCAGACCTCCTAGTCCTTAGCTCTACTATTCTTGGGTGTTAGTCTCCCATTCTGTTACTTTATATTCCACAGATGCTGTCTCATTTATTTTACTTTTCACAATTCACTCAAGCTTCTTCCATTTTGTTATGAATAACAAAATGTCCTGTTTTATGGTGACTTTTCCATTATATAAATCTATTGTATAAATTCAAGATACAGTGGGCTGGAGAGATAGAAAAGGAGGTAAGACACTTGCTGCTGGCCTCTATCCAATTCCCCACGCCACAAATGGTCCCCTAAGTTCTGCCACTAGTGATACCTGAGCACAGAGCCAGGAGTGAGTCTGCAGAACTCTCAGATCCTCCAGCCTCACAAAATGTAAGCTACACCATTTTATAAGCCCACTGTAAAATGAACTATACCATGTAACATGTGTATGCTTTAACCAATTATCTATCAATGGGCACTTTATTGCTTCCATATTTTAACTATTTTAAGTACCACTGTAATGAACATTGAGGTGATACAACTTTTTGTGCCAATTATTTTCTATTCTTCAAATAAATACTCAGAAGATGCTGGATCATAGAGAGCCTCTGCAGGATGTGACATAGCATTTCCAAAATGCTTATACCAATTTACATTCACATCATCAGTACACAAGAGTGAATTTCTTATCCACACCATCTCTAACATCTGTCATTGCTGTTTCGGATGTAAACCATCTCAAAGGTAGGAAGTTGTGTCTTACTGTGGTCTTAATTTGCATTTTCCTGGTGCTGACTGATGATAAATGTCATTTTATATCTTACACACATTTATTTGATTAACTGTATTTATAATTTATTAATTTTATTAGAGTCCCACAATGGAGATGTTACTGGTGCCCGCTCGAGCAAATCGATGAGCAATGGGATGACAGTGACAGTGACAGTGACAATTTTATTAAGTGTTAATTCATAATGATTTTGTTCCTTAATCATTATATAATGTCCATCTTTACATCTTGATACCTTTTGTAGCTTTGAGATCTGATAAGTATGGGTGTCTCTGACTTTTTTAGGTTACTATTTGTTCATACAACTAGTTTCCAATCTTTTTCCTTGATTCAATGTTTATCATTAGTTTTCACGTGAGTTTTCTCTAGACAAAAAGAAGTTAGATTTTGCTTTCTAATCTATGCAGTCATTGTGTGCTTTTTGACTGGTTAGTCTAGTCACTGATATTTAGAAAAAGTAGCACTGTAGCACTGTCATCTCATTGTTCATCGATTTGTTCAAGCGGGCACCAGTAATGTCTCCATTGTGAGACAGGAAAAGCACTTATACAAAATATTTATTGCTGTTTTCTATGTGCTTTCTGTATATTTTTGTAGTTGGACTCTGTCCATTTGTTCTTTCCTCATTCTTTGCCTATGTACTATGATATCTAGTTTTTGCATAATGTTCGGATTTCATTATCTGAAATTGAAACTGCAGATAACAGGTTAGAGGATTACAGCTGTAACCCTCTAGCCTGTTGTCTGCAGTTGTGTGGACTATATTTGCAAAGAGAAAACTAACCTTACCCACGAGAGTCAAGAAAGAATAAAACGGATGTCTGAGCTGTGTTGTCAAGAATATTAGGAGCTTACCCAGAGAAAAAAAGAAGTTTCTTTGCAGAAGGTATGTGGGGGTTAAAAGGTAATAAAGGATGGAAGAAGGTCAGAAGTTTCCAGATCGGAGAACAAAAATGGATAGGAAGGAAAGAAACACAATGTCGAGAGCACAAAATAAGTAAAATTCTCTTACTTGGTTCTTCAAGGTATATTTGTTTTGAAGCTGTCATGAAATTTATACATAGGATTCTAAATTTTGAGTTTAAAGTAGGTTTATTTTAAGTTTACTGTCAGAATCCCCATTATTGGAGGTCTTGTCCATTTAACACTGTCTATATATCCTGTCATACAATGTTTCTGCTGGGAAATATTCTAACATTTTTATGCTGGTTCCCTTATATGTAATTTTGATTTTCACTTGATGATTTAAAGATTCCCTTTATCTTTGATTTTGCCACTTTAATTACAGTAAAATTAAAGTAAATTGGCATGCACACATTTTATTTTGTTTAGGACTCCTTGAGTTTCCTGAATCTGTATATTCATTTCCTGTTCCAGTTTGAGAAAGTTCTGTTATAATTTTTTCAAGTAAGAATGCTGCTCTTTTTCCTTCAATCCTTCTTCAGAACCCTTATGACATGATGTTTTTCTTCTTCATGTTGTGCCATAAATTTCTTATTTTGAAAATTAGGGCACCATTTACAACACAATGCTTTGTAGCACCTTTGATAGTCCATATTTTGTTGCAGTAATCTGTGCAGTACATTATCGATGTATGCTTTTATGATTATGCATAATTGCAAGTCAAATGAGAAACAAAAAAAAGTACATGTCCATCAAAATCTTACTGAGGAAATCATGTAACATAGATTGTTAACACCAAATTGACTGACAAAGATCCACAAAGCATGAAGCTTGATGAATTTTAAAATGTGTGGTCAAGGGCAACTCCACAGTAAATAGGGTAAATAAAACACAACAGTTAAATTCAAACTGCACACCCACCATTAAAGGAGGAAGCGACACAGTGGGATGACAAGCTAATATTATGGCTTTGTGCTTAGGATAGCCTCATACAATAGTACGCTCAAATGGTATTTTTACCAGCTTAAGAAAGAGGGCAATCATTTCACTCACTTCTTATTTATAATTGAACAAAATTAAAAATGTAACTCATTTAATACTACAGCTATGCTGTAAGGTATAGGTGAAGAAACATGCGCATACTCCTTCCCAGAAAAAAACAAATGCAGAAACTTTGATGATAGGAGTGTGCAAGCAAGGTCAGTCCTAAAAGAAAATAAGAAAGTTTCTCCTGAGTGATTCTTCACAAAACAAACTCCATCTTTCAGAGATGATATGCTGTCCTCTTCGAAAAAGAAAAACTTGGCAACTTCTAAATTGGTGTCTTTGTCATTAAAGCACCCTCTAACCTGTTATCTGCAGTTGTGTGGACTATATTTGAAAAGAGAAAACTAACCTTACCTTCGAGAGTCAAGAAAGAATAAAACGGATGTCTGAGCTGTGTTGTCAAGAATATTAGGAGCTTACCCAGAGAAAAAAAAGAAGTTTCTTTGTAGAAGGTATGTGGGGGCAAGAAGGTAATGAAGGATGGAAGAAGGTCAGAAGTTTCTTTGTAGAAGGTATGTGGGGGCAAGAAGGTAATGAAGGATGGAAGAAGGTCAGAAGTTTCCAGATAGGAGAAAAAAATGGATAGGAAGGAAAGAAACACAATGTCGAGAACACAAAATAGGTAAAAACCTACTAAAGTCATTCTAGAATGTTTCTATTTCATCCCTGCAGGAATTAGTGACATGTTCAGATATACATTTTAGAACAAAGACCATTAACCATGACCAATTATCAATCAATCAATCAATCAATCAATCACAATATCCCGTTAATCACTGATTTCTCGGGCGGACTTAGTAACATCTCATTTTGTCCTTTCCCTGAGATCTTACAAGTCTATTTCGACTTGGCCTCCTAACTATGTTGCAATGGGGGCTCTTCAGGGTCAGGGAAATGAGATCCAGCTTGTTACTGGATTTAGCATATGAAAACACCATGGGAAGCTTGCAAGGCTGTCCCATGGGGACAGGAAACTCTCAGAAGCTTGCCAGTTTCTCCCAGAGGGAGAAGCAGGCTAAAGATATCGCAGGGCCGCTTGCTGCCTCCAGCTTCTGAGAGCTTGCTTTTAAGTCTCTGGATGTTGACCGTTGATAAAATTACACACACCTGGGTCAACCATGACCAATTATACTTAAAATTTTTCACTGTATTGAGATAAATAGAATTTTTCTAAATTAAGTTTCTTTGATTTACAGTATTGTTATTGGTGCTTTCCCATGCACATAATTCCAACATCACAGCCATCACCAATCTGCCCACTTTTCTCCCCCAAATATTCCAGCATTCTTCCCTTCCAATACCCCCACCCTATGCAATTCTAAGAAAGAGAATAGTCAATAAGCAACATGGGTGGAACTAGAGAAATAAGAAGTGTAAGACTGGCCTATGAGAGGATACCAAGGAAAGAAGTGTGCAGATGTTTGTGGAAGAAGAGAGCTCTAACCATCCACACTCTGCTATCCAGCTACTACTCAGAGTTCAGAGACATGTAGAGTCTCATGGAGTCTGGGATGCAGGAATGCAGTTTGAGGACAGAGCGTTCAGTCATCCTCCATTGGGATGTGCCATCCTCAGGCTGTGAGAATCTTAGACCTGCACTGTGACACTGTCACACTCATAACATTAGTGTTCCAAATTTAGCTGTGAAAAAAATGCATGATGAAGTTATAATAATGTGCTAGGTACTATTTTGAGTGCCAAACATGTACTACTTTGCTTTTTTTTCTCATCACATAACCTAGAGGCAGATACTATTGTCAATCCTCTCTTTACATGTGGAAACTAAAAAAGCTAGGGAACTTACCCAAGTTCTCACAGAAAGTTTGTCAATTACATCACTTCCAACGTAGGTCATTCTAGACCTAAAGACAAAGCCCCAACCACACTCTATAAAGATGAACTTTGGCTTTGTGTATTATATTATTCATCTTTTTCTGGTGGGGAGACACACCCAAGGGTGCTCAAGGACTATTCTGAGCAGTGTTTGGGAATCCTGGCTGTGCTCAGAGGGATAAGAGATGACAAAGATCAAATTCGGGGCTCCTGGGGCTGGAGCAATAGCACAGCGGGTAGGTAGGGCGGTTGCCTGGCATGCAACCAACCCAGGTTAGATCCCCAGTGTCCCATAGGGTCCCCTGAGCACTGCCAGGAGTAAGTCCTGAGTGCAAAGCCAGAAATAACTCCTGTTCATCACCAGGTGTGACCCAAAAAGCCAAATTCGGGCTCCTGCATGCAAGGCTTGCAAAGCATGTACTCCAGTCCTTTGAGGTATCTTGCCAGCTCTGTATTAGCCACACTGAAGTTCTAAGAAAACACTGTAGATTGAATGACTTCAATAACACTTTATTTCTGACATTCTGAAAGTTGAGAAGTCCAAGATCAAAGTGTGTACAATTTGGTGTCTAGATAGAGCCAACTATCTAGACATGTGGCTTGAAGAAGCCAACATTTTGCTGTATTCTCTATTGGTAGATGAAAGTAAGTTCTTGAGTGTTCCTCTTGTTATAGGACTAGTAATTCAGTAATAGAAGTCTGTGCTCCAGACTTCATCTGCTTAACTACCTACCAAAGACCTATCTCCAAATATTATCACATTGGGTGCCATATCTTCCATGAGTACATTTAGGGGATACAAAAACATTCTGTCCACAGCATCTTACATGCTCTTCCCTCAGAAGGAAACTCCACATGTTCACTCCCAGTGACAGGCTGCGCTCTTAATGACCTACCTCTAAATAATAAGAGAGGTGAGCTGGTATTTAGAGAGGAGAAAGACAGAGAAGAAAAGAAATCCAAGGGAGGAAGAAGAGAATGGGAATTAATCAATGAACAGGCGGGCACTAGGGCTTCAGTATTACTGGTGAGATGGGTGAACCCCAAACACAGAATCAACAACACTTAAAACATAAGATCTAAGCTGAAACCACTGGAACTTTATAATGTGTCTGTCAAGTCGTCAGGCAGGGTTGGGGTAGGGGTTGGGGTGGGTAAGGAATATAGGAACACTGGCAAAGGGAAGTTGGTACTGGTGGTGAGATTGGTATTTAATATTATATACCTAAAACTCAACTATCAATAACTTTGTAAATCACAGTTCTTTAATTAAAATGAAAAAAGTTAAACATCACTGTATCACTGTCATCACATTATTCATTGATTTGCTTGAGGGTACCAGTACCATCTCCATTAGTCCCTGTCGTGTGCTAGTGTAGCCCGATGGCATATTGGAGGCTCTTTCAAGGTTAGAGAAATGAGGATCATCATTGTTACTGTTTTTGGCATATCAAGTATGCCACGGGTAGCTTGCCAGGCTCTGCCATGAGGGCGGGATACTCTAGGTAGCTTGCCAGACTCTCTGAGAGGGATGGAGGCTTTGGAGGTGGCCTCTAATGCCTTTACAGGTGTTCCCAGTCAGGCATATTATATGGGCTGAAGCAATAGCACAGCGGTAGAACATTAGCCTTTCACGGGGACAACCAGTGTTAGATTCCTCCACCCCTCTCAGAGAGCCTGGCAAGGTACTGAGAGTATGGAGCCCGCGTGGCAGAGCCTGGCAAGCTATTCATGGTGTATTGGATGTGCCAAAAACAGTAACAAATAAGTCTCACAATCAAGAGACATTACTGGTGCCCGCTTGAACAAATCAATGAGCAATGGGATGACAGTGATACAGTGATATATATATGTATATGTATATGTATATGTATATGTATAGATATATATTCCCCTCTATGATTTGTTGCCTACTGTCTGAACCCCATCAAATATGGTGTGGTAATTATGTAAAATTAATAGGGAGTGTCTTATGATGTGTCGAGCGGCCACGAAAGTTAAACATAAAAAATAATAGTAAGTGGGGTGCGGACAGAATAACATTGGAAAGCAAATAGAGAGTAGATGGGAGTATAGAAGTAGATCAAGTTCTCATCATTCTAGACATAAATGATACACTCTCTGGAAACACCAGCCCTGCATATATTTCCAGAGTATAATTCTCAAACTTTATTCCAGTTTTTTTATTTGGAGGGTGGGGGTTGGTTGGAGTCTTTTTTTTATTACTCTAAAAGTAGTTTTCTTTTTCTCTTCCTTTTTTGTCAGTTTTATTCTTTTAATTTTTTTTACTTTATTTAAACACCATGGTAACACGGTTGTTCATAATACAGTTGTCACGGGCTTTTGATATTCCAATACCACGCCTACCACCAGAGTCACCTTCCCTCCCCCACTGCTCCCATTTTCAAATCATCTCCCAAGCCTGTCCCCTTAACAGGCACACAATAATTCGTTTAAATTACCTGTTACAACCAAAAGGGTAAAGGAATTATTTTACTTCAGTAAAAAAAAAAAAACTTCTGAAAATTGTTATATCTCACAATGGATTGTTAAATCCTTTTCTGAGGATTTATTAAGCTGTTCATTGCTAGTTGAGCCATCTATGTCATTTCTTTTGTTTGTTGAGTTTAGTTGGTTTCTTCTTTCACCTCTAATTTGGCTCCTATTTAAGTACTATAGAATTTTGTGATACTACATGGTCCAGAAACTTCAGGCCATATTTTGAAACTGTCCCGAGTACCTGAGGATAACTGACTGAGGAGACATGAAATCAAAGACAGGGATGTGAAGGAAGAATGGTAGACATGGTTCTAAAGTAATGTGTAAAGAGAGCAAGAATGAGGTGGTCAGCTGATGGTGGATTGAATCCTACAGGCCACACATAAGTCACCCAAGCAGGGTTGCAGAGATAGCACAGCAGGTAGGCCACTGGCCTTGCATGCAACCAACCTTGTTTTGGTCCTTGGCACCCTAGATGGCCACCCAAGCCTGCTAGGAGTGATCTCTTGGCATAGATCGAGAACTAAGACCTGAGCACAGCTGGTTGTGGCCTCAAAACAAACAAACAAAATTATCCAAGCAAACTACACAGTAGACACTCTGGACAGGGGATCTAGAACAAAGAAGGACTGAGTAGGCACGATGATAGATTGATATGTTCATGGAAGTGGCAATAAGGAAATTAACTAATTTCTATGTCTTCTTAGAGTTTTAAGTAATCAATATCCAAATCTATAAATTAGACAGTCTCTTTGTCTTTTTTTTTTGCTTGTTTGTTTTGTTTTGGGGCCACATCTGGAAATGCTCAATGATTACTCCTGGCTCTGTACTCAGGAATTATTCCTGGTGCTCTGCACTCAGGAATTACTCCTGGTGGTGCTTAGGGAACCATATGGGATGCTGAGGATAAAACCAAATTCAGAAGACCTACCCTCTGTATTATTACTCCAGCTTCCAGTCTCTATATTTGTCTGTCTTCTCTCTCTATATATATATATATACGTATATACATATATATATATCTGTCTCTTCTCTCTCTCTCTCTTTCTTACACACACATAAGTACATGACTGTTTTTATTAATTAGGTCCATACAAGACCCTTTTCATTTTCTCCAGTAGGACAGGGACACATCTTACATACATATGCATATATTTTTGTCTTTGACTTTGGAAATTTAAATCTACAAATTCAGTAATGGGGCTATATCAAATGCAATCCAGGATGAGTCCAGATGTGTACAGCTCCTGAGATGTATGCAGGAAGACGATTCTTAGATCCCTAAGAAACTATCTCAGCGGTGTCAGTTATCCCCCCCCCATCCAAGTAATAAACACTAAAAGATATATTAAGAGAATTTTTTTCAAATTATTGATTAACTGTTATCTAAAATGGATGTTCCACCTTGTCACAAATGCTTTTGCAAGTTGCTAACTGTAGGATTAAGTGGGTCCATCTGGTAATAGTTAGAAGTGGGAGAAAAAACAGGAGAGGCGAAATGGTGTAGACGAGCATGGCTGCAGAAAGCCCCTCTGCCCATCAAGCAGAGGTGGATTTTCTATTTTATTTGTGTTCTTTGTCACCACCACCTCCCACCTCTCACTCCTCTACACCCCCAGCCCTCTATCCACTGGCAATAAGGACCTGGTTTTCCAGCATGTTTAATCCAACCTACCCTTTTTCAGTCTGGTGTGATATTGGTGCTGGTTCTTTGCCACTGATAGAAAATTAAAGTTCTCTTAAATTATAGTACACACAGGTGATTACTAATAATTTAGTAGTAAATAAAGTAAATTTATTTATTTTTTGGATGCTATGAAATATTTATTTATATTTTAATGAACCATCGTGAGATACAGTCACAGACTTACAAACTTTCGTGATTATGTTTCAGTCATGCAATGACCGAGTGCTCATCCCTCCACCAGTGCCCTTTCTCCATCATCAATGTTCTCAGTATCCCTCCTGCTACCTTCCATCCAACCCCCACCCCCGCCTCTGTGGCAGGTACATCCCCTTTTACTCTCTCTTCAAACGGAGAGAGTTCATAGTTCATGTTCAGTCCAAGTCTACTTTCAGCACACATCGCCCATCCTGAGCGAGCCCTCCAAGCATCAGTTCCTTTCTCTATCTCAGCTGCCTTTTTCTCCAGCATGTGAGGCCAGCTTCCAAGCCATGGAGCGATCCTCCGGGCCCTTATCTCTACTATGCTTGGGTGTTAGTCTCCCATTATGTTACTTTATATTTACAAAGGAGTGCAGGCATTTTATGTCTGTCCCTCTCTCTGTGACTCATTTCACTTAGCGTGATACTTTCTATGTTGATCCACTTATATGCAAATTTCATGACTTCATTTTTTCTAACAGCTGCATAGTATTCCATTGTGTAGATATACCAAAGTTTCTTCAATGAATCATCTGTTCTCCGGCACTCGGGTTTTTTCCAGATTCTGACTATTGCAAATAATACTATAAACATATGTGTTTATTGCAGCACTGTTTACAATAGAGTAAATTTAGTCTAGCATCGGAGGGAACTTAAATTCCAAGGGGGTGATAGTGAGAAGTGAATGATGTGATAAGTGTTGTCAGACTGAAATAAAATATACAAACAGATAATGTATGTAAAGCTAGAAAAAATAGACACCCCGGGAGTTCTGGAGTAGGATGCGGAGGGG
This sequence comes from Sorex araneus, assembly GCF_027595985.1. Classification (NCBI taxonomy): domain Eukaryota; kingdom Metazoa; phylum Chordata; class Mammalia; order Eulipotyphla; family Soricidae; genus Sorex; species Sorex araneus. The sequence continues at coordinate 297,173,145 of NC_073303.1, forward strand.
ACAGTGGGAGTATAGAGGAGAGAAAGAGAACATACAAGGTTACGAAGAAGAGAGAATACAGTGTTCAAACAAAGAAGCACAGGGTATACCAATATAACTAGAATGCCAACAGGAAATCTCCTTCATTTCTCAACATAATCAGTTTGAGATGCAGGTTCAACATCTACGTAAAGACTATTCACTAGGACTGAAAACTTGGAGAAAAGTCGGGTTGAGACAGACAGCTTTCTCATCTCACCGGTGTCAATTTTATTTCCTCATAACTGTCTTTAAAAATACCTTAGTTTTAAAGCAATGATAAGTTCCTGGTCAGTATTTTTTTTAAAAAAAGAATTACCACTCATTTTGTGAATATTTGCAGTTAGAGATACAAATTTGTATTTTTCTGTGTTGTATCATCTTGAAACACTGCATTTTTGAAACTCAACTATGAACAACTTTCTAAATCACAGTATCTTAATAAAAAATATTTTTATAGCTGGAAGCCTGCTTCATGAGTGGAGGGGAGAAGGCAGCTGGAGTAGAGAAGGGATCACTAAGAAAAAGATGACTGGAGGAATCAGTTGGGATGGGAGATGTGTGCCGAAAGAAGATAATGGACCAAACATGATGACCTCTCAGTGTCTGTGTTGCAAGTCATAATGCCCAAAAGTAGAGAGAGAGTATGGGGAATATTGTCTGCCATGGAGGCAGGGGGAGGGTGGGAAAGGGAGGAGTATACCCGAGATATTGGTGGTCCGGAATGTGCACTGGTGGAGGGATGGATGTTTAATCATTGTGTGATTGTAACCCAAACATGAAAGCTTGTAACTATCTCATGGTGATTCAATAAAATTTTTTTAAAAAATTTAAAGCATTCTTTTATTGATGGTCGACTCTATAATCAATTTAAACCTAAATGAAGGCTCATTCTTTGTTTGGACAGAAGTACAAATTTAACTCTTTATCTAACCAAGCCTTTCTTTTGATTCCCTTTGTTAAAATTTCTCTTGTCATCATTTTCTGATTATCGTTGCTATTTGCCCTTGGGAAATAGGATTTGGTGATAGATTAGTGTCAGAAACTTAACATTGCCCAAATCCAAGCCCTGAATCACACAAATACAAATGAAAGTTTAGATCTGTATCTTATTTTATGTGCCTCACATCAATTGCAGTGAAAATAAAGAAAATTTAAACAGTCCAACAAACCAAAAAGTAGTACAGAATAGTAACAAAGATACATTTCCGAGATCTTCGGGAGTTGTAAATAACCCATGTCCAAATCTGTAAATTAGATCAAAGATACATGATGTATCTGTTTCCTCTTCGTTCTCTAATTGCCACCTAGTTCTTGGTGTTTTTGTTGTTGCGTATTTGTTTTTACTACTCTTTTTACTTAGCATTTTTTGCAGTGTCCCAGACTTCCACAATGTATTCTCTAAATATAAAGTTGACATACATTTTTAAAATATGGACCCAACAAGTCACAAAAAACCAATCGGTGAAAACAATTACATTGTATTTCAACATAGTTCATCTTACTCATAGATCATTCTAACAGTGAAGTCCCCACCAAAGGAAACACACCAAGTGGAATGGATGAAAGAAGGGTACTTGCTGTGATACGCCTTCACTTACAATTCAAAAAGTATTTCCTTGGCAATGGTTTTTGTCTTACATGTCAGCAAAAAGCTGCAGGTCCCCCACCATATTTTGTTCACTCTGGGGTAAATCTTGCACCCAAGGCAAACTTGGCAAGCTCTGAAAAGCAACTAAGCTGTCCTTAGATCATGGCGCCACCTCGTGGCTGGGTTGTAAATCTATTTTATGTCTCCAAGTTCTCTTTATTTTTATTTTTCCTTCCCTTCCCTTTACAAATTCTTGTCTTTCTGGCTCATAAATTTATCTTTGTCTTCTTTTGTCTCTATTCTATGCTCAATTTATGAAAAATTAACATACCAAATAAGACTTGATATGTAGTTCAACGTTATGGCACTACTGTTGTCTTTTATGTTCGATTTCCAGACACCCCTCAACCCCCTCGATAAACCTGATTAATCAGGAAGGGAGGAAGGGAGGAGGGAAGGAAAAATGAGGAAGGGAGGAAGAGAGGGAGGGAGGGAAGGAGGGTGAGAGGAAGGGAAGTTGGGAGAGAGGAAGGAAGGAAGGAAGGAAGGAAGGAAGGAAGGAAGGAAGGAAGGAAGGAAGGAAGGAAGGAAGGAAGGAAGGAAGGAAGGAAGGAAGGAAGGAAGGAAGGAAAAGAAATAATGGAAAAGAAAAGAAAAATTAAACTATTTTCTCCCAATTCATCATTCTCCATCTACAATTTTATTCTATCAGGAAAATAATTGGAAGACAGTCTTCATGAATTATATAAACATAACATTAATTTTTCTACCTCTAAATATATTGTGTGATAAAATATATTGTGTGATAAAATAACTTTACAAGATATTTCCTCCTATTGCCTTATCAACCTCTACTCTATTCGATCTACTCAGGTCCCAAAATGTAAAACAAAAAGTCTCTTACTAATTACTACAATGACAATATATTTACTATAAATAAGCTTTACTACAGCTAGATCATAGGTGAGGAAATCTGGATCCTTGCATCCTCATCTAAGAATTTGGTTTGGGGATAAGGGGCGGGTGCTGGATCACATCTGGCACTGCTAAGAGCTTATTCCTGGCTCTGTGTTCCAGAGGGGAATAAAAATTGGCATAAGGGACTATATGAAGTTCTGGGAACTGAACTAAAGTCAGTTGCATGCAAGGCAAGTGCCTTACCCTGTTCTCTCCCTTCAGCCCTCTTATCTGAGAATTTAACCATTTCTTCTAACATTATTCCTTTGAGGAATGATGTTATGAATTAAACTAGTTTGAGATTATTGCCCTTTAATGTAAGGACTATCAATAACTGCAATTCAAAATTATCAAAAAGTAATATGTTTTCCAAAGTCATTTAAACAAGTAAGTCTCAAATGGAACAATAAAATGGTATAATAAAATTTGGATTTTTTTTTTAGAAAGAATTTGAGGAGATGTTTTCTGGGGTAGGAGCATACTTGAGAGTGCTCAGGGATCACTCCTGACTAACTCAGGGGGCCATATGGAGCACTGGGGAATAAACCCTGTCAACTGGGTGCAGAAAAGCACATTACCTGCTGTTATATCTCTCCAGGACCTTGAGAAAATATTTCAAAGTAGTTAACAGAATATTTTGTGTTTGATTCTGTTTAACAATTGACTATTTGAGAGAGATTGTAGAATTGGATTGATGAGCTATATAATCATTTTAAGTCATTTTCTTGCCTGTGTTTAGAAACATAAACCACAGTTAAAATTTCCAATACAAAAATATAAGGAAGGAGACAGCAATAACACAAAGGCTAGGCATGCAGCAAACCAGGTTTCAATCCCCAGCATCCCATATGGTGCCCCGAGTCTGCCAGGAGAGATTCCTGAATGCAGAGTCAGGAGTATCCCCTGAGCATAACCGGGTGTGGCCCACAAACAAACAAACAAACAAAAAGTGTAGATGATTGCTTAGATGAGCTCTAATTTAATTTAGCTATTAAAATAACCTGTAATTCTACAATGCTCAAAGTCTCATCTCAACTGAACCCACATTTATAAACCACTTGTATTATCTTCAGTGTTTGGTACATGCTGAGAAAATTAAACTATTTTCCCCAATCCATCATTCTCCATCTACAATTTTATTCTATTAGGAAAATAATTGGTAGGCAGTCTTCATGAATTATCACTGTCACTGTCATCCCGTTGCTCATCGATTTGTTCGAGCAGGCACCAGTAACGTCTCTCATTGAGAGACTTATTGTTACTGTTTTTGGCATATCCAATAATACACACAGATAGCTTGCCAGGCTCTGCCAAGCGGGCTCGATACTCTCGGTAGCTTGCCGGGCTCTCCGAGAGGGGCGGAAGAATCGAACTGGGGTCGACCGCGTGAAAGGTGAACACCCAACCGCTGTGCTATAGCTCCAGCCCACATAATATTAATTTTTCTATCTCTAAATATATTGTGTGATATATGAATATCTGTGTGCTATTCTGTAGGTGGTTTCTAGTTTGATACACTTGCTCACAGGAAGATGCTTAAAGTTGAATATCTAAAAATAATAGGCCTGTTATAAAAGATTTTATCTCTTCTAACTACAAAATATTATACTTAATAATGGTTCTTGACAACAGGTAAAAATTTTAGAAGAATGAGGACACTGGTGAAGAGTAATGGGCACTTAGTGAAGGGGTTGGTGGAGGAACAATTGATGCCTAAAACTCAATCACAAATATAACTGTATTTCATGGTGATTCAATTTATTTATATATATGTTCATACAAATCTTGGAAGACTGATGTAGTAAAAAGAGTATATGAATAGAAAAAAAAACCCTACTAGCAGGACTGGGAGATGGTTCAAAGTGCTGTAGCGCTTGTTTCACAAACACAAGTCCCAGTTCCTGGTACAGTTTAGACCCTCCAAGCACTGCATGGAAGAAGCTCCGAGCACCACCACCACCACTGCCACTCAGAAACATCTCAGATAAGGGCCTGACAGTTATCACCTGCTTTACCCTGGCCCAGTGATAGACATTAGGAGCCACTGAATTACCTCCCTGTGTCCCCATAAGCCATCCCCTTATCCAAGGACACCAAAAGACTTGGACTCAGGAGAGTGTCTCAGGAGTGACTCCTCACCTTGAAATGCAGCTGGCAAAGGAAGGAATCAACTCAAGGTATACCTATGGGGTTAAGGATTCTGCTTCTGGAAGGAAGCACTGGGTTGTGAAAACTCAAAGTTCTCACTAGTTAGATGATGCCTAAACAAATCAAAAGACCATTTACGCAGCCCTGGAAAAATGTAAAAATATGAGCTCACCATATGGAGGGTCTTTTACCTCATGTATATATCCAGTTGTGTAATTAATCTAACCCTAGATTCCTGTGTTGTTTACATTTCACTTTGTATTGAGTGTCTTTACAGCAAACCTATGAAAAGTAGCTCCTGTCGAGCTAATTGATGCATTGTCTACTGCTACCATCCACCCTGTCCTAGAGTTCGAGATTGTCTAAACACTCAACGTGAGGGGTGGCTAGAGAGCTAGTACAACAGGTCGGGTACTTTCCATGCATTGAGACCAGCTTGGGTTTCATCCCCTATTAGAGTCTGAACACTGCCAGGAGTAATTCCTCAGTGCAGAACTAGGAGTAACCCCTGAGCATTGCCAGGTGTGGCCAAAAACTAAAAACAAATAAATAAGTGGTGTTATTTTAACCCAACATGAACAGACTAACCTAGAATATTCTTCTATGTGCACAATAGTGTTAGTGGGCAAATGCCTTTACTTTAGGAATTTCAGTTATGGAAACTCCTCCCAGCCATCATTCTGCACAAAAGCTCATCAGTCTTCAGTCTCCGCCTTTGTCGGGAGGGACTCGCCCAGTTAGTTATACACGCCTCTGTACAGACCTCAGGCCTCTTAAATCTCTGTGATTATTGATATGCAACATAATTATATGACAAACATACTGACCAAAACAATGGGCACAATCAATATGCAATATGGGGAAGGGAAGGTCTTATAAGACTGTTTAGAATTGACTAAAACAAATTATCTGACAACTAAAACTTGGAAGAGAGCAACACACTGCAGAGATGCTCTAGACTCCCAACAAAAGCTGTCTCATCTAGGGCACCCTGGAAAAGGGCAGGTGAGTCCCTCCACCCACCCCAACAAAGCTCCGGCAGCCAAAAACCTCCAGAAATCATCACCACCATGCTCATGGCTGATTTCCACAGGCTCTGATGATCCTCATCCATAAGTGAATCTGTGGAAGAACTCAAGTATGCGGGTTTTGTGACCAAAATTTACAGGCTCACATGGAATTGGGAATAGACAGAGAAAGTCACCATCCAGTTAAAAATTTAATTCCAGCGATATCACCCTACTTAAAATTTTAGAATTCTTGGACCATGCAGCCATGAATACTCTATGCCACTCATGTACCAAGAGGAGCACACCACATGTGTTGGGATATATATTAGCACACAAGGCTCAACCTTTAACAACATATTAGGAATCTCTTATACGAGGACTCAATGACTCTAGGGTAAGATACAACAATCTTCACACACTTTCCTCTAAGGAAACTTTTTGGGTTCATTTTTAGTAGATTATTCATAACAAGCTATGCAAAATAAATTATTTAGATCCTGCTTTGGGGGCAGGCTTCGGTGGTCGAGATGGAAAAATTCAAAATATGGTGGTGAGAAGATATAATGGTGGTGGGATTGGTATTGGAATATTGAATGTAATAAATTATTGTGAACAACTTTGGGCTGGAGCAATAGTACAGCAGGTAGGGTGTTTTCCTTGCACATGGCTGACCTGGGTTCGATTCCTCTTCCCCTCTCAGAGAGCCTGGCAAGCTACTGAGAGTATCTTGCCCCCACGGCAGAGCCTGGCAAGCTACCCATGGCATATTCGATATGCCAGAAACAATAGCAACAAGTCTCACAATGGAGGCGTTGCTGGTGCCCGCTCGAGCAAATCGATGAGCAACGGCATGACAGTGATACAGTGTGATACAGTGAACTTTAAAGAACAAAATAATAATAAAATAAATCATCTCAACTTCAGGAAAACTGGGAACATTTCTTCTCATCCTGGAATCAATGATGGACTTTCCCTGGAAGAATGTTGAAGTGGAGTCTGAAAAGGAAGAGGCTCTGGTCTCCTGCTGCTGATGTCCAAAAACTTTACTCACAGTACTAGACTTACCATATGCATACAAGCAGTGACAGAGCAAGGCATTGGGTGTTCTATGCAGCTACAACTACATGACCATTTTCCTAATATGAAAATAAGAATTTTAAAGGTCATAAGATCATAATTCCAAAAAGGATGCCAGATCCATACTTAAGTCGATGTAGGTATAAAGAGCTATAAATGTCCCTCAATCCCAAGCTTGGACACATCTGTATATTTATTGAGCATTCTTCTTTTTGATCCTAGAACGTCCGTCAGAGAGAAACTCTGGCCAAAAGTTATCTTTCTGAGCAAATAGGCTGGTGAGTTCTTTGATCATTTCCTTATGGGGATTGGTTCAAAAGGCATTTATTGATTTCATCTCTTTTATAGACTTAGCAGGATTCAAACTTCATGGATTAGAATGCTAATTAGACATTATTAACTGTCTAACAGATTGTTAAACATTTTTGAAAAGGAGGTGACTTTCACTTGTATCACTTGTCATCCCGTTGATCTTCGATTTGCTCGAGCGGGCACCAGTATTGTCTCCATTTGTCCCAGTCGAGTGCTAGTGCAGCCCAATGATATTTGCTTGCTCCAGGCACAGGAAGAGCCTCAAATTGTTCATTCAGGGATTTGACGAAGAAATCTGACCATCTAATTGGTGGGTGGCCACGAGGTCTTCTGATGTCCCATGGAATCCATTAAGGTGACTTTAAATGCATAAATATATAACCCAAATGTTCTTAACTTTGACTTAAAATTAAAATTATCTACAAAGTTTTCAAAATACTGATGCCTGTTCTCTATCCCCAGGGACTTTTACTTAATGGATTTGTTGTTAATTTAAACATGATTATGATGTGTGGTCAGAACCTCTGACTTTATTACAAAAACACCCATGTTTGAATATTTATTGATCAACCAAGAAACGTCAATCTTCCTTAAATTAGAAAATAAATAAATCTTTGTTTCTTAATAATTCCTAAATGGATTAAATTGACTTTACAGCAACCATATTATATTCTCCAAACCAAAACTTGCTTGAAAATAAAAGGGTTGTAAAAGGGTTGGCTATTATTGATCAGACCAGGCCAATAGAGATAAACTAGAATTGTCTTGGGAAAATAAAGGATCAATGTAGTCACTTTACTCATAAATGCTTATTGGGTGTTTTAACTACATATTTTGTATTTGGAATATTTTAATATAGCATATAATTATATTTGCCTATAGATATAATGACAATAAATAGTTCAAATAGCAACACTTGAGATGTTAACATTTAGATTTTTAACCAATTGGTTAAAAGTCTATTTACTCGAGATCATGTATAAAGAGAAGATTTTTGAACTAAATGAAAATTTTCTGGGAGAGCAAAACTAAAATAGTGGAGATAATATTTTAAACATTAATTTTCTGTGCCAACCCCATTTCAGTGGATAATCACATACAGTAATGCCGACTCTCAAACCTGGTAGATTAAAATAATTCATTTCTGTTTTTTAATTAAAACTGAGAAAGAAAGAACTAATAATATAATGTGTGTCAGAGCTGCATGTGTGCAGCATCAAAGATAAGAAGGGGGCTGCAACAAGGTTTTGCTTCTTGAGTGTCTTGAAAATTCTTAAGGAAAGCAGAGAACTAAAGCTGGTGGGTGCCACAGAGGCATCTGAGGACCTGGGAGGCACCATTTTTGTTAGCCAAGTTGTCTGAAGTGATTCCTTTGAATCCCTAATTACACAAAGTCACTAGTAGAATATCCATATATGTCATGGTGGGCTGGAGTGATCACACAGCAGGTAGGATGTTTGCTTTGCACGCTGCCGACCCGGGTCTGATTCCTCCATCCTTCTTGAAGAGCCCAGCCAGCTACCGGGAGTATCCCACCCACATGGCTGAGCCTGGCAAGCTCCCCGTGGCGTATTCCATATGCCAAAAACAGTCACAAGTCTCACAATGGAGATGTTACTGGTGCCCGCTTGAGCAAATCAATGAACAACGGGAGGACAGGGCTACAGTACTACAGTGCTATATTATGGTATGACCAGTATCAGAGCCCCTTACATCAGAAGAAGACATAGACTTTGGGGTGCTTTCAGGGGATGCTACATATCAGATCTTAATGACAGCTGGACTGGAGGTTGATAGAGGGAATGGTTTGTTTTGCACTAAGTCGTGAATGAGAGGGTAACAGATGCTGAAGGAAACCAAAGACACAACATATACATATAAATCTCACCAGATCTCTAGACATGATAGACGTACATTTCCTCCAGTCTCATCCTGAATTTCTGCGTGGCAGGTGAGAATTCTATCACTGAACCACCCACGCTCATCCTGAATTTCTGAAGTCCCCTCAAGAACACAGTGAATTGCCTGTTTCCTTATTTTACCAATGGTGGGGGGAGGCAGAAGGGGACATGAGAGTTAACAGGATGCCCCTCTCTGCACAGACTATAGGAATCTCTGGTCCACTGTAAATCTCAGGCCCAAGGGGCTCTGCTACAGGCTGCAGAACCACTTATATTTTGGAGTGACACTATGTACTATGTTGTTATTACACATAACATGCATCAGCGAAGTCTCATGGAACCCAGGTAATGAGGAACTTTGTGATCTTGGACTCTGGGCTCAGTGGGACCCAGGAGCAAAGAGCCTCTGCCTGCTTCCCCCAGTCTCCGGCGATCTGAGTGTCACACCCATAAGGCACCACCTACTGGTGCCAGATAATTTAATTGGCCAACCCTCCAGTACTCATGGCTGCTTCTCCTGGAAGGGAGCATAAAATGAGGCCCCCATAACCATGCCATTGGACTACGTGCCAGCCTGTTTTCACTCGGGGCACCCCAGAGAAGGGCAGGTGAGAGCCCTCCCCACCCCAAGGGATCCAGCCCCAGCAGCCGACCTCCACTATCCAACTGCTGCCATGCTCCAGGCCGCTTTCCACATGCTCAGTCCAAGCCTCATACAGGAGTGAATATATTCCTGGACACATCATCACAGAGAAAAATAAACATATATGCCTCTCGGAGAGCCCGGCAAGCTACCGAGAGTATCCTATCCACATGGCAGAGCCTGGAAAGCTCCCCATGGCATATTCGATATGCCAAATAACAAGTCTCATTCCCCTAACCCTGAAAGAGCCTCCAATTGTTGGGAAAGACGAGTAAGAAGAGGCTGCTAAAATCTCAGAGCTGGGACAAATGGAGACATTACTGGTGCCCACTTGAGTAAACCAATGGACAACGGGATGACAGTGATACAGTGATGCAGTGATACACATAAAATACAGTCCTGTACAGGATTGTTCACAGCCAGACTAGAAGAGCAGATTTTGAAGAATATTTCAAGTTACAGATAGTCAGAGGATAGTCTAAACTAAAAAACAAAATGTTTAAGCAACAAACTTCAAGTTTTTGAATTATTTCTTGGAAACTGCCTAGAACAGGAGTTTCCTGATTGGACAAATAAAATGGGGTGAGGGTTGAATTAAAAAATTAAATGGGTTCATATCACAAAGCACCTTCAGGGTCGAAAATGAACTCTGGGGGCGGCCAGAGCAATAGTCCAGTGGGCTAGACACTTGCCTTGAACTCAGCAAACTTGGATTCATTCTCCGACATCCCATATGGTCCTCCAAGTCTACCAGGAGTGATTCCTGTGAGCAGAGCTAGGCATAAGCCCTGAGCATAGCCAAGGATGGCCCAAATACCAAAGAAAGAAAGAAACTTTGGGTTCCATAAAAAAGAATAAAGAAGGTACATTTTCACAAAAGCTCATGAAATCCTTTTTGTCAGAGAAATCTATAGAATAGGCAGTTTGATAAACATATAATAGGACTGTCACTGTCACTGTCACTGTCATCCCACTGCTCATTGATTTGCTCAAGCGGGCAACAGTAACGTCTCCATTGTGAAACTTGTTACTATTTTTGCATATCGGATATGCCACGGGTAGCTTTCCAGGCTCTGCCTTGCGGGTGGGATACTCTCAGTAGCTTGCTGGGCTCTTCAAAAGGGGAGGAAGAATCGAACCCAAGTCAGCCACGTGCAGGGAGAATGCCCTACCCACTGCACTATCGTTCCAGCTCTAAGCAAACTATGTGTCTTAATAATACAAAATCCAACATCGGGAATGCTAAAGTCATTAATTTCCCTGTTCATTTCTGTAATGATGGAAAATAGTAACTAGAGTGTTCATTCCCTCTTATCCTAAGTTACTTAGAAACTAAATTTCCTAAGAACAATATATTATAGGACATGATGAATTATGGTCTATTTTTTAATCAGGCATCTTTCTTTAGCCTTCCAAGCATAACTTAAATCAAGTATCTCTGAACCAAACTTTGTGGAAGTTAAGAATACTAACTACCAATCAAGTTCAGCCTTTCTAGAATACAATGTGAACATTACTAAAAATCTATGAATTGAGCTTCCATTTGAACCAGCATCTCTAGTTTTTGAAATATACCCCAAGGGCCCAAAAACAAATTGAAGGAAAGGCATCTACATCCTATATTCTTTGCAGTACTATACATAATAACCTAAATCTGGAAATAACTCAAGTATTCAAGAATAGATGACTGAATAAAGAAACTGTGATACATATACATAGTGGAATATTACGCGGCCATAAGGAAAGATACAATCATGAAGCTTGCTGCTACCTGGAGGAACCTGGAGAGTATCATGCTGAGTGAAGTAAGTCAGAGAGAGAGAAAGAGAGAGGAGAGAGAGAGAATGATGTCTCTCATATGCGGGATATGAAGAAATATATGGTGGAATAACAAATGCCCAGACAAGACAAAGAACATGAGAACCAGTATACAGTAGAAAACATGCCACTTGAGGTACCTGGGGATAGGACAGGCAGGGAGCAAAGTCTATAGTAGAGAAAGCATTCACTGGGAGGAAGCAGTGGAGCTGATAAAGTGTTACTTATGAAACCCTATTGGCAACAGAACTGTAAACCGCAGTGCAAAAACATATAAATAAACATGTAATATATATGTATATATGTGCATACATGTGAGCCTTTCATAGAAGCAGACTGATGGACAAGAGGCAAATGAGGTTAGTGGGAGGACATCAGTGGAGTGAACTGGACATTGGTGAAGGGATCAGTCTTGAAATACTGTATGCCTAAAAACCAATCATGAACAACTTTGCAATTTTACACTGTTTAACACTGTAGCACTGTCATCATTGTTCATCGATTTGCTCGCGTGGGCACCAGTAACATCTCCATTGTGAGATTTCTTGTTACTGTTTTTGGCATATCAAATACTCCACAAGTAGCTTGCCAGGCTCTGCCGCACGAGTGGGATACTCTTAGTAGCTTGCTAAACTCTCGTAGAGGGATGGAGGAATCGACCTGGGTCGGCCACATGTGAGGTAGATGCCCGACCCGCTGTGCTATCACTCCAGACAATTTTACAATGAGTAAATTTTTTAAAACATAAAAAAATAAACAAAATCACCCTGTAACTATATAAGTAGTCTATAGTTTATCTCTACTCATGTAAGGAAATGTAACAGTTAAGAAAATATTTTTCATAGATGAAAATATTTTGGAAGAAAAGGGCAAGAAATAATAGTAAAATAATTACCAGTCAAGAAGCTATACCCCATAAAATGTCTTTTAACAATGAAAGTGAAATATAGGCATCAACCCTTGCATGTGACCAACTCCTCTTCCATCTCTGGCATCACATATAGTCACTTCAAGCACAGCCAGGGATCACTGTTGGGCATAGACCCCAGGAACAGCCCCTGAGCTCTGCCAGCTGAGGTGTGACCCTCCCACAAAAAGATACAAAATTATTTATTTAAATAAAAGTGCATGGAGTTGTCACTTCACACCTCTAAGAGTGGCCTATATCAAGATAGCCTAAAACAATAGTTAGTGCTGGGATAATTTGGAGAAAAACAGCCCTCATACACTGTTAGCAGGTACAGAAATTGATATAACCTCTTACAGGAAACAGTATGAAGTTCCTCACAATTTTTTAAAAGATCTACACTTAAGAGCTAGCAATTCGACTCTTGGGTATCCATGTGAGGAACATAAAACATAAAAACACAAACATAAAACATGTGAAGCAAAAGCAGAAACCAGGGAGGGAGAGAAAAAGACCAAATAGAACAGGCAAAGAAAAATGGTTAAATATTCAATACAAACTCGAATTTGTATTGTCAATACAAATACTTCAAAAATGGTTAAAAAGTTAATTAATGCAAAATAGGAAATAGATAAAATAAAATTAAGGACTTAAAATAACCACCCCAGCTAGAAGACCTACGATTTAGACATAGTAATTGTAAAAAAAAGATAAATATATGAGTAAATTGAGAGAAGTGGCAAAAGCACAAATTTATATTAGACTTTATATCAAAATTTTATTTTATATTAACTATCAAGAGAAGAATAAAAGAAGGTATAACCACTAAGACAATAAAGAATAAACTTATAACTATAAAAAGAAAAGAGGCATTAAGAGATTTTTGTTTCTTTTTTATTTGGGAACCATAGATTTCAAATGCTCAGGGCTTACTCCTGGCTCTATACTCAGGAATTACTCTTGGCAGGGCTCAGGGAACCATATGGAGTAACAGGGATCAAACTTGCATATATGCAAGGCAAACTCCCTATCAACTGTGCTATTGTTTCAGCACCATACACTAAAAGATTTTAAAGAAATAACGTACCAAAAATACAAAACAAAGAAACAGCAAAAATGTTACAAAAAGATAGAAGGTAAAAGCCGCATGTATAGGCGTAATTATATCAATGACTGCAGTAAGTAAATGGGCTAAAACATTTAATTAGACAAAAGACAACAAAGTATGTCATACTACATTTCCCCAAACAATAATTTTTGCATAAAAGACATATCTTACACTAGATAATATAGAACTAATAAATAAGGGAGAATGGAAATGGAATATATATCATTTAAATATTATTCAAAAAAACTGATACACTTTGTATATTATTATTACAGCAGTATATTCACTGTCACTGTCACTGTCATCCCATTGCTCGTCGATTTACTCAAGTGGGCACCAGTAATGTCTCCATTCCTCCCAGCCCTGAGATTTTAGCAGCCTCTCCTAACTGGTCTTTCTCAACGATTGGAGGCTCTTTCAGGGTCAGGGGAATGAGATCTATCATTACTGTTTTTGGCATTTTGAATACGCCATGGTAGCTTGCCTGTATATTAGCCGAACTAAAATGTAGCATAATAATTTTATTACTAAAATCATTACTGCATGTAAAAAGACACAGTATTACAAAGTTTCAATTCTTCAGGACCCTGAAACAGTTATAAACAGTTAATTTTGCAATATTTGTGAACAAGCTGACAGAATTATAAAATTAAATACCCCACTATCAACTGTCATGGTTGGAAATCTTAATACAACTCTATTTGTTGACATAATAAGCAGATAGTAAATTAGGGGAAAAAAGAGACATTGAAGACTTATTCTAAGAATTCAAACACTTGAACTAACTTGTATTTTAACACTGAAAGCAAAAGTATTTTAAGTTCATTTGAAAAAAAAGCAAATAAATGAAAGAGACGTCAATATTAAAAATAAAATTATTAGCAGAGATGCCTCCAGACCCCGCATCAAACTGAGTCTCATGTGTGGGGCATCCCGGAGGAAGGCAGGTGAACCCACCAGCCCCCATCACCTGCCCTAACAGAGCCCCTACAGCTGAAAACCTCCACTCTCCAATTGTTGCCACACTCACAACTAGACTACACAGGCTTGGGACAAGCCTCATGCGGAAATGAGTTTGTTAAAAAGCTCAGGTATGTGGGTTTGGTGGCCAAATCTCCAGGCTCCCACAGAGTAGGGAATGGGCTACATCTCCCCATCTCCATGTTTTTCCTGGAGACTGGCATTCATGCCCATGAACGGCCTCTGGCGCCATATAAACTCAATTGGCAATGACCCAGAGACTTATAAATGAATCTTGAAGGAGATCAGAAGCTGCAGGGATTCTTCTCAACCCCAAAGTCACCTCCATTAAAATTTCACTCCTGGGGCTGGAGTGATAGCACAGTGGGTAGGACATTTGCCTTCCACTAGGCCGACCTGGGTTCGATTCCCAGCATCCCATACGGTCCCCTGAGCACAGACAGGAGTAATTCCTGGGTGCAGAGCCAGGAGTAACCCCTGTGCATTGCCAGGTGTGACCTAAAAAGAAAAAAAAATTCACTCCAGCTGTATCACCCCACTCAAAATTTTAGAATTCCTAGAGCACATGGCCACATTTGCAGCTGCATTACATCTCAAACTCTACACCACTGATATACTAGGAATAGCAAAACACATTGGGTGGGATGTAAAGTATAAGATAACCAATCTCAATTAAGAAAATATTAATTTTCTTAATTAATTAAGAAAGGCTTAACCTGTAACAATATGTTATAAGAGGGTTTAATGGTTCAGAGTGAAATACAATTATCTTCACATATTTTCTTCTAATGAAACCTTTTTTGATCATATTTAGCAAATTAGTCATATAAGTAATAAAAATTATTTAGGGCCTGCTATTGGGACAGGCTTGGGTGGTGGTTGGGAAAATTGGTGATAAAGGTAGTGCGAATGGACAGGGGTGGTGGGATTGGTGTTGAAATACCAAATGTAATAAATCATCATGAACAACTTTATTAAAATAAAATTAAAACCATAAAATACAGTAAAAAATAAATAAAAATAAAATTATTTTCACAAACAATATAGTTGCTATTTTAGAAAACACAATAGAATCTGCTGAATTTTAAAAGCCCGAATAAAGATTTCCAGATGCAAAGTAAATATACAAAATCTATTATTAACTACAAGCATGCATTATTTATAGTTAATTAGTGGGGGGGAGTTGTTTTTCTATTTGTTTGGTATTTGGACCACATGCAGCTGGGCTCAGAGCTTACTTCTGGAGAGAAGGCAGTTGGGATAGAGAGGGGACCACGATGACAAAGACAGCTGGAAGTGATCACACTGGATAAGAACTGCATGCTGAAAGTAGGTGAAGGAACAAATATGGTAACCTCTCGGTGCCTGTATTGCAAGCCAGAGAGAGAGAGACAGAGACAGAGGGAGAGACAGACAGAGAGATGGAATGTGCCTGCCATAAAGACAAGCTGAGGGCTGGAGAGTGGGGGTGGTAGGAGTAAAACTGAGACATTGGTGGTGGGGAAATGTAAACTGGTAGAGTTGGATGTTGTAACACTATGTGACTGAAACCTGATCATGAACAACCTTTAAACCAAGTTTGTCAAGGTGACTCAGTTTTTTTAAGGCATCATATCACTGTCACTGTCACTGTCATCCCATTGCTCATCGATTCGTTCAAGCAGGCACCAGTAACATCTCTCATTGTGAGACTTATTGTTACTGTATTTTGGCATATCTGATATGCCACAGGTAGCTTGCCAGGCTCTCCGAGAGGGGCGGAAGAATCAAACACGGGTCGGCTGTGTGAAAGGCGAATGCCCTACCCACTATGCTATCGCTCCAGCCCAAGGCATCATATAAATTAATTAAATTATCCACGATTTTTCAGTTTCATGTCATAAAGATTTTTAAAGAAACACCTGATGATTCTTTGAACTTCTGTGGTATCTGTTGTGACATCTCCCTTTTCATTTCTGATTTGTTTTATTAAGATTTCCTCTTTATTTGTTTAGGAGACTGGCTATGGTTCATCAATCTTGGTTTTGTTTTATTCTTGTTTTTTAAAATAACCAGGTCTTAGTTTAGTTGATATTTTGAATTTTTTAGCTTCCATTTCATAAATTTCTGCCGTACATTTAATTATTTTCTTCTTCTTGCTTTGGAATAAACTTATATAACCTTATCTATTATTTACCATGGGTGTTAAAAATCATCAAGGCTAATCAGCATTTACAGAAAACCATTTGAGCCAATTACAGGTATATTAAAAGAAAGTAGCACCACAAGTAGGGCATTTGAATTGCATGCCGCCTACCTGGGTTTGATTCCTCCATCCCTCTCATAGAGCTGGGCAAGCTACTGAGAGTATCTCGCCTGCATGGCAGAGCCTGTCAAGCTGCCCGTGGCGTATTTGATATGCCAAAAACAGTAACAAGTCTCACAATGGAGATGCTACTGGTATCTGCTCAAGCAATCGAAGAGCAATGGGATACCAGGATACAGTGTTACAGAATAAAGAACTTGATTTTTTATTTTAAAAGGCTATAAAGAAGTTTAATTCAAAAGAAATGGTTCATAAACTTTTGAAAATCAAGTTCATTGTAAGTCTAATTTTAAGCAGCAGCTTTACTGAGGGGATTAACCAAACACTGTCTCTTGGTTATGAGTGTAATGGTATTTATGGATGAGCTTACTATTTTAGTTTATAGACTCATAGATTGTACTTACTGAAGTTTAAGATTAAATTGAACAGTAAATAAGGTTACATCTTTTTTAAAAGTTTATTTGATCGTTTATATTTTTATTTTGATGAAGAGCCTGATCTCTTGAGAACCTAAATAGAAAAATATAGAAAAAACAAAGGAGCATTCTACCTTTTACAAGCCTTACTGCTTTAGCTGGGACATCTCATCTCCTCTCTGGCATTTAGGCTATAATTTACACCATCAGTGCCCAGTTTTTCATTTCCTTAGATTCAGACTGAATCCTAAATCACACCATTAACTTTCCTGGGTGTCTCCAACTTGTACATAGCAGGTCACAGGATTTTTCTCCCTCCATCATCTCATAAACCATAACAAATATCCACTACATAAATTAGCACACACTCTTGTAGTAGACTAAATGTACATCTCCCCAAAATTTATACATTCAAAACTTCTTTTATGTGGTGCCTGGGATTAATCCCAGAATCTCACACATGAAGAACTTGTTCCATCACAAAAATACAACCCCAGATCCTTTATGTTAAATCTTAATTCCAATGTGATCATATCAGTAGCCTTTGGGATATAATGAGGTTATGATGTTTGAGCCTTCATGAATGGACCTGGTTTCTTACAAAGGGCCCCAGGGATCTTCCTTACTCTCTTTAATTACATAAGGACATAGGAACAAGTTAGCAGTCTGTTATTATAAAGAGGATCCACCTGACCATTCTGGAACCCTAATCTAAAACTTACAACCTCCAAATATGCTTTTCAAAACATCAGTGTTTGTTGGTATTTCCAAATTTTAGACACTAATATTTCAAAGCCCTCTTCTGTCTCTCATCTTCCTTGCCAGAGTAAATTTCTGTAGGCTGACTCGCATCATCTATTGCCATTGACCACTGTTATCCTATTACTATGCTTCTTCTGTATTCCACACATGAGATAGATCATTCTGTGTACCTCTCTTATTGACAAACTTCGCTAGCATGATATCCTTTAGTTCTATCCATACAGCAACCAATTGCATGATCTTACCTTTTCTTATAGCTGGGTAGTATTCCATCATGTATGTATTCCATGACTTCATTATCTACTCAACTGTTCTTGGACACCTGGATTGTTCCCATACCTTGTCACTCTGAATAGCACTCAATTAACATGCAAGTGCAGACTTTATTTTCAAAATATCATTTTGGAGTTCTTGAAGTATATGTCAAGAACTGGAATTGCTGGATTATACAGAAGTCCAATTCTTAGTTTTTTGAAAGTTTCTATACTGTTTTCCATAGAAGCTGAAC
>NC_073303.1:297194106-297239106 GCF_027595985.1 Sorex araneus
GGAGGGAGGGAGGGAGGGAGGGAGGGAGGAAGCTCTTCATGCACAGAAACTCTCTCAAGACTCTCAGCTGATGACTTTTACTGCTATTCCTCAGGAAGTATTGTGGAATTCTCTGAACATTTCTGTATACTTTTATTCTCAAGTTGGTATGACACAAAGACCCATCTCAGCCCTGCTTCCAGGTTTTATTGTACATAAGCCACCCGGTTAGAGGTTCTTGTTACTCCTATTCAAGTGAAAATAGCCACTATGAACATTTGAATGATACTCTGATAAACTTGAATATTCACGTACCCTACATTCCTATAACTCCACTCTTAGCTGTATGTTTAACATATAAGTGAGTATGTGTGCCCTAAATATATATATGTACATATATATAAATATGAACATGTCCATTGCATCACCATACCTGAGTTTCAAATTAAATTAACTCTAATGTTTACTAACAGTAAAATCAATGCATAAATTGTTATGATAAACAATATCATACCAAACAACTATTATAAATGAAAGAACTAAAACCATGCAGAACAATCTGAATACATTCCAAATATTAAGTAAAATAAAATAGATGTATAAATATATTATGTAATTCACTTACATAAGGTTAATAAAAACGGTAAATCTATTCTCTGAGTTTAGTCCTCCTAAGAGAGTTTACTATGTTTTAAATAAGAGGGACATGGGGAAGTATTTAGGAAAATTGGCAAAGTCCTGCTCTTGATATATGTAGAGATTATATAGTCGTGGTTTCCTAATGATAATTCCTTAAGCTCTGATTTCTTGATTTTTGCTCCTTTCCATATGCATATTATACTTTACCAAGAATTTTTGAATAGAATTAAGTAATTTTAAAAGGTACTTATTATTCTCAAAGTAATTCTTAAAATCTCAGTTTAATATCAGTCAGGTTGTGGGTTCTGAGAAAGCAATGATTGAGGAGAGAAATTTTAAATGTATAAGAAATCCATACACTTGCTGTGATTTCAGTGGGTAACTAAGAGCTTTTAGTTGCAATTAGCTATGATTATATAATTGTGCTACTGAGGAGTAACTGAATTAAGTGCTACTATTAGCGGAACTATACAAGTATTCTGATAAGTATTTTGGGAAAGAATTTAAAACTTATCAGGCAAGAATCTCAATGTCAAACTAAGAGTATTGAGACAAGGAGAGAATATATTATTTGAAGCCCTTTCCTAATATGATAGAATGTTGAATTTGGATGCCACATGAAAATTCATTTGTTTAGTATTACAGATAAACCTAATACCTGAAGAGGTTGAATAAAGGACATACAGGTAGAGGCAAAGCTAAGAACAGAACTTGGGGCCAGAGAGATAGTTAAGTGGGTAGGGCGTTTGCCTTGCATGTGGCTGACCAGAGTCCCATCTCTGATACCCCATAAGGTCCCCCCAAGCCCAACAAGAGTGATCCCTGGGGGCAGCATCAGGAGGAAGCCCTGAGCCAGGTGTGGCCCAAAATAAAACAAAAAGAACTGAACTTGGAATTTTCAGAGTGTACAACACTATCCATTTCTCTAGACTGCTTCCCTATCCTACATGCTTTTCTTATTATGGTTGGAAAATTCTTTGATGAAAAGAAGAAAATACCAAATTAGAGAACTCTGCAACTTTTGACTTGACTTTCTTTACAAGGTGTAATTCTTTTAGGAGACTGTCTTTGTACTTCACCCTCATGGCACTTCTGAAAGAAAGTGTACATTTGTCAATGCAAGAAATATTATTACTGAGAAATTAGTTCTATTATTTACCATTCAGATTCCAACTCTGGAAGACAGCAATATAATTGCTAGATAAGAAGAGACACACTTAAACTACCAAATATTCACTAAGCATTTATCTAAATTTTATGTCTCAAGCCTCTGAGTTTCCAAATTGTCCTAAGAAAACAGGGGTAACAATAGATGTCTATTATAAAAGAAACCCACAAGAATAATTCCACTTTAATTCCCCATATATTTTTTTAACTCCCATTGTGTCTGTTTCTTGGTAACTATGGAAGCATATATCACAGAGACAATACAGGAAAAGCAAGTCTAAAATATACACTTTGAAATGCATTGCTATAAATGTGTTTTATAATTTATAATATTTTTAATAGAAATCATTATATTTGAATTCTTTTATCTTGAGCAAACTTTAAGTTGTCGGTTTTTAGTTGTATACCTAATTAAACTTTAAGTCATCAGTTTTTTACTTGTATACCTTGAGAGCTTGTTTGGAGGATCTAGCAGGGGAGCACAATTACTCATATAATGAAGACCGGTCTGTCTCTATTCCAGAAGGCTGTCCTCTTCAACCCAGCGCACAGCTTCGGGAAGGACGCACATAGAATGGTGAGGGAGGAAGGGGACCCACGCTTAGCCAGCCAGAGCAGCCAATCAACCCTGGTGATCAATGGGGTGATAAATGTTGCAGCCAGATCACCCTCACATCCCTAGTTGTATACCTAACTTTAAAATGGGTTTTCTTACGGGAAAAAAGATAGTAGGGCAGGTAAGTGTTGTATGGTAAGTAGGGCAGATAAGTCTTGCATGCAGTAATCTAGGTTATATCCCTGGCACTGAATATGGTCCCCCAAGCCCCAACAGGAGTGATCACTGAGTGCAGAATCAGGAGTAAGCCCTGAAGACCACCAGGTGTGACCCTCAAAAAAATGCGGGGAAGCATTTTTTATAATCAGGTGATGTATAGAGTTAATTTGAAGGTGATATGTTTCAAATGGCTATAAAATATAGACAGGATGGGGAGAGAGGGTTAGGGTGACACCCAGCAGAGCTCAGGCTGACTTTATGCTCGGGGGATCTTATGTGGATCTCACTGGGGTTGGCCTCTTCCAAGGAAAACACCCTAATCCCTGTCCTACCTCTCCCCCAATGTCTAGGATCCTAATAAAGACTGCCCAGTTGAGACTGGAAGCATCTTTAACATTTATAGTTTGTGAAAATCAAAATATTTTTATGCATAATATCTATACAAATCATTCGTAATACCTTAATAATAGTGTTTATCTCTGAGAGATGAAAACTGAGAGACTTTTTTATTCTCTTAATAAGTACTTCTGAAGCATTTATTTCTTATTTTAAAAGAATTTAAAATAATTATGATCATGCTATTTAGAAATTTATTTATTTTATTCTTCCCAGGAATAGGTCCTTATCCTGCTGGGTGTGGCTCAAAGTCAAACCAAGAAGTAATCAATTAAAAAATAATTTTGTAATTATGTATAATGGTGAATGTTATTATTGTGGTTTATAACTGAAACCAATTTAATGTTTTTAATATATCTAAATTCAATAATAATAAAATATCTTTATGCTACCTTTAGCCACCTATATATACATATATATGTGTGTACATATGTGTATACACACATCCACAAACTTCTAGTCTCATAACCAATTTATTTTTGTACTCAAACTAGCTTTCAAAGTGGCAGAAAGTATACTGAACACTTATTCATAGGCACTTTTTTATCTTGGAGACTCCTTGTAATATTATCTACTTAAAGATACTCAAAACAGTGGCTGAATGTCAAGAAAAATGAAGTCACTAAATTTGCGTTTACACAAATGGACATGCAGCATATCATATGGAGTGAAATCAAAGGGAGACAGAAGGATTGCACTCATTTGAGAAATATTAAAGACAATAACAACAAAAAACATGGCATGAGAATAATCCCCAAAGACTTAGAAACCAGGGCCAGGAGGACTGGTCCACGGTATGAAACTTGCCACAAATTGTGGCGAGAGCAGTTAGGACAGAGAAGGACCCTGAGGACAATAGTGGGAGATGATCATTGGATGAGAACTGAGTGCTGACAGGCGGTAAAGTGGTAGTGATATACATGATCACCTTTTGGTCACTGTTGTAAACCGCAGTGCCTAAAAGGAAAAGAAAAAGGAAGAGAAAGAGAAACGAGAGGGGGTGTGAGGGGAGAGAAAGAGAGAGAGAGAATCTGCCAAGAGGCAGGCTCTGGCTGGATTGTGGGGGGAGGGAGGGAACTGGGGACATTGGTGGTGGGAAATGTACACTGGTGAAGGGACAGGTGTTGGAACATTATGTGACTGAAACCGAATCATGAACAACTTTGTAACTTTGTAGCTCATGGTGATTCAATTAAAAAAAAATTAAAGTACAGTGGCTGGAGGGATAGTACAGCGGTAGGGCACTTGTTTTGCAAGTGGCTAACTGGGTTCGAGCTGGCACCTCATATAGTCTCCCAAGTCCTACCAGAAATGATCCCTGAGAACAGAGTCAGGAGGGAGCCCTGTGTACCACCATGTGCGGCCCAAAATATAAAAATTAATAAAAAGCAAAATAAGTCATAGGACTTTTCCTTGACAATAGGGACCCTAATTAGGCCTCCCACAAAATGACTGAGACACAAAATTATTTCCCATCCAATGGTGTGTTGCCCTTTAAGTACATTTTAGAAACTCTGTGAACTCCTACAGCTAGAAAGGAAATTTCGTTCCTGGGGTCAGCCCCTTCTTCCTCACCCATCGTGAATTAGGCAGTAAGAACAGCAGACCGCCCGCTGAAACACATTTCTCACTTTAGCGAGGTTAATTTATTTCAAAGTCCCATGCATGGGGCCAAAATCTTTTTAGTATCCTTTTACCCCAGCAAAATTAATGTGATACATCAGCATAGAAAAATACTGTTGTTTCCAAAACTCAAAGTCATCTATGTCCTCGATATCTTAACAATAAAACTGAGAGATTTACTCTCAACCTGCATGTTCTATCATGTTTTCTTTTTAAAAATTATATTTTATTGTTTACTATTTTAGTTTTCAATTTTTAAGTTTGGGTAGAAAAGATAAGAGACATTTATTGAAATATACCAAAAACTCCAAAACAGAAATATTATCAAATTAAATGCATTCATATTGGTTACAAAACATACTCTAATTTCAGAATCACTAACATGGTTAAGAGATAAGATCTCTGGATGAAGGACAGAAGATCTATCCTTATAATGACAATGGTTAATGCGAAGTCCTCTTTTAATTGTTAAGTTCTGATTTGGAGTTATAGGAGACAGAAGGTAGGTTGCTTGTCGTGCAGGCAGCCAAGCTGGGTTCAATCCCCAACCCCCCAGATGTCCCCTGACCACTACCAGGAGTGATCCCTTAGCACAGAGTAAGGAGTAAGCCCTGAACACCACTGGTTGCCCCTTCAAAAAATTAAAAAATAATTTTAAATTCTCATATCTTTTATTATTCAAAATCTAGCCATTCATGAAAACATGTTTGGAAACATAAGTGAGTGGTGATAGACTATGTTTCATTATTTTAAAATAAGATAATAATAATTAATTCCCTCTAGACAAAATTCCCAATTATTAGCCCAATATCAGTAAATGTTTCTTTTTTTTCTTTTTGGATTACACGGGGCGATGCACAGCAGTTACTCCTGGCTCTGCACTTAGGAATTACCCTGGAGGTTGTTCAGAGGACCATATGGGATGCTGGGAATCAAACCCGCGTTGGCCGCATGGAAGCCCTACAGGCTGTCCTATTGCTCCAGCCCAGTAAACATTTCTTATAATAACTCATTAATGATTTCTGCATAAGACAAACTCTTTACTATACCAATTACCTAGTCACTAAACCTCTAAAAAATATTAATGAAGCGTGTTCGCTATTAATACATACATATACATATATATACATATATATATATATATATATATAAAATAGTCACTCTCTTCTGGTGAAGACAGCCAGGCATGGGGGCAAGAGACTTTGCATGGCTCTCTTCCCGGAGCTTGGTTTTATAGTCTCTGGATATTGGCCATTGATGGGATTTCACGGCACTGGGGGTGGGGGGGCAGTTTTTGGGGTGTGACCATTGAGCTACTGGAAAATGGGGGATCTGGGCAGAAGAGGCCCAGTCCCAATACGAACAGGCTTGGAGATCTCAGCCCCAAGTCCTGCACGCATGGGTTCCTCTGCCAGTTCCTTTATGCGTGAGATTCATCTGAATATGTGGAGAGGGGCCTTGAGCACGTCTGTGACTGGGTTCCGGAGGTCTTCAGCCAATGGGGCTCTGCTCGGGGCGGGGAGGGAAACTCAACCCTGCCTCTCTGAGGGGCCTTGGTGAAGACAGCCAGGTGTGGGGGCAAGAGACTTCTTGCCTAGTTCTCCCTTTCAGAGACCCTGGCAAGTTACCGAGTTTCCTGCCTGCATGGGAGAGCCTGGAAAGCTCCCCGTGGCGTATTCATATGCCAAAACTGGTAATAATGATGGGTCTCATTCCCCTGACTCTGAAAGAGCCACTAGTGCGGCACTGTTGGGAAGGACGAGTAAAGAGAGGCATCTAAAATCTCAGGGCCAGGGGGCTGGAGCGATAGCACAGCGGGTAGGGCGTTTGCCTTGCACGCAGCCGACCCGGATTCGATTCCCAGCATCCTATATGGTCTCCTGAGCACCGCCAAGGGGTAATTTCTGAGTGCAGAGCCAGGAGTGACCCCTGTGCATCACCGGGTGTGACTCAAAAAGCAAAAATAAATAAATAAATGAAATCTCAGGGCTAGGGCGAATGGAGACCACTTGAGAAAATTGACAATCAATGGGATGATGATGATGATAATGAATAGTATCAGACAATTCTTTTGTCACTTTAAAGCATAATTTTTAGATCCAGAAACAATACAGGAGTTGAGGCCCTTGCCTTACATATGGCTAAACTTGGTTCTATCTCTGGCACCAAACATGGTCCCCGAAGCATTATTGGGAGTGATTCTGAGCACAGTTAGGAGTAAACCCTGACCACCACTGGGTGTGGCCCCCCCAAATCAAAACATGTTTTTATACATTAAATTTTATCAGCATCTACTCTAACTTTTCTTTGTTGACATATTTCTCGAGTAACTTTTTATTTTCTTACTGAGGCAATAGTTTATAGAGTATTATATATATGTGCATTCTGGAGATCAATTTCAAATATTTTCTGTTACTCTACCCACCACCAACAAACCCCCATCCTCTTACATAGAGCCCCTTCATTTTCCTCTGGGCCTCTGATCACCTCTGATCAGTGGTCAGGTATAAGAGTTTGCTTATGGCTGGAGTGATAGCACAGTAGGTAGGGCATTTGCCTTGCACGCAGAAGACCCTGGTTTGATTCCCAGCATCCCCTATGGTCCCCTGAGCAACGCCAAGGGTAATTCCTGAGTGCAGAGCCAGGAGTAACCCCTGTGCATTGCCAAGTGTGACCCAAAAAGAAGAAAAATATAAGAGTTTGCTTTCATTTGTTTGTCTGTTTTCTTTGTTTGCTTCTTTATTACTCACATATAAATGAAATCATCTGATATTTGAGAGGTTTGTCCCTTTTGACTTAGTTTTTTATGTATCATATCTCTCAAAGTCTATGGTATCACAAAAGACAAAGTAGAGAGAGAGAGTATAGGGAAAATTGTCTGCGACACAGGCAGGGGAAGGGTTGGAATGGGGGTGGAAGGGAATACTGGGGATTTTGGTGGTAGAAAATTGTGCACCGGTGAAGGGATGGGTGTTTGATGATTATATGACAGAAGCTCAAATATGAAAGCTTTGTAGCTGTGTCTCATGGTGAATCAAAAAAAGGGGGGAAATAATAATAAAATTAAGTTAACATTCAGAATAGAAAAAAAAAGTAATGTGGTGTTCATGCCCAATTCAATCAGCTTAATCAATGGCTGAATAAATAGCAGGAGCCATAGCACAGCGGGTAGGGCATTTGCCTTGCATGCAGCCAACCCAGGTTCCATTCCTCTGTCCCTCTTGGAGAGCCCAGCAAACTGTTGAGTATATCCTGCCTGCACGGCAGAGCCTGGCAAACTACACATGGTGTATTTGATATGCCAAAAACAGTAACAAGTCTCACAATGGAGACATTACTGATGCAAGCTCGAGCAAATCAATGAACAGAGGAACAACAGTGCTACAGTGCTACTCCTACATTATTTAAAAAAAAAAAAAAGAAAAAGAAAAAGAGGAAGACGGGGTCCTAATAAGAGAATATCCAGGATAGGGAGACCACTGATCTATACTCTTTCTCAGTCACCCTCTCCCCTCCTTCCTAAAATTAGATTTAGGAAAAGTATTAACATCTATTTCATACACTATATATTAGACTTATTATGATATTTCCTCATAACATTCCTGTGAGATACGTCTGACTGTCCCCAACTATTAAGTCGCCAACATTGTGACTCAGAGAATATGATAATTTCCTGAGTTACATGGCAACAAAGCCAGTTTGTCACAGAATTGATATCCAAGTCTTGTGTAAAATCAAAACCCTCTTAACAGAGTCCATTATTTTCCATTGCTAAAACAAAATGCAATCATCCTTTGCCCTTTTCCTGATAATTAACATTTTATTTGTCATCAAATCTTTTTGTCCCTACCTCCAAATAGATTCAAAATACAACTATCTTTCTGAATGCCACTGCCAGCACCCTGCCATGCCTCTGTCATTTCCTCCTAGACGACGGGTTTCTCGGTTTCTGCATTTGCTCCCCCATAGTCTGTTTTTAACATAGAAGCCAAAGCCCAAAGTACTCACCCTACATCTCTTGTCTTCTCAAAACTCTCCTAGAGCTTCTCCAAATCATCATGCTGGAGGCCTACAAGACCCTGTCTTGTCTACAAAAGTATACACAATCACCTTCTGATCATCCCCTCTGTGTGTGTGTGTGTATGTGTCTCCCACAAACAATCAGGTTTGTTTACACTCTACAATCATTGCATTAGCTGCTCCCTCTACCTGGCCACTCATATATCCACATAATTTCTTCCTTCAAGATTTTGTCAAAGTGCCACTTTCTTAAATGAGGTCTACCTTGGAATTATAGGAGCACTTTTACTTCTACCACACTTCTGACCTTTCTAGCATGGCTTTATTTTTCCCACGACTCTCACCACACCTTAGAACATGTTGTGTGTACCATCCACTAACTCTTCCCATGGAAACGTAAATTTTGTAAGGTAAAGATTTCGATTTTTTTTTTGTTGACCCTGGTCAAAAGTAACACTTATTGTTAAAATAAGAACTACCTCAGGCCATCTATTACCACATCAGATTGTCTAGCTTGTTGAGAATTTGATAAAGCTAAGACCTCTCCCCAGAAAATATATACGAATGTATATTCAAACAAATTCTTATAATCATGTCATTAAGTCTCCTGAAGACTGTCCCTCAAGTCAGACACACAAAGATAAAAACTGAGTTACATGTTGCTGATAGACCATCTGTCAGGGTGACCACATTTCCACCACCCAAACCGTATCTTAGAATGTATTAAAGCTAGATTAGGAAGCAGAAGCTAGTCCCAAAGGGTGGGGAAGGTCCCTGGGTAGCTTGAAAGTCCACAGTGATGAAAAGAAAGGACATAATCAAGGACAAGCAATGGAAGAGTAAAAGAAAAATTCCAGTAGCCTCCTACCTGGATTAATTATTCTCAATTACTTGGTCATTTATACATGAGTGTGACTACTGAACAAAGAGACTTTCTGAGCAAAGAAGGGCAAAAAAAGAAAATGTTTAAGAGCTTTCTATTTCTCTTTAGGGAAAAAAACACTTCTACAAATATATAATCAAAATCAATCAAAACCATAAAGCACTCAGAAATGAGAACTGCTTGTTAGAACACAAAAGACACTTTAGAGTAATGAACAGTCTTGATTTCTTTGCAATGATATCTAAAAATAGTGGATCATTAATTGAAAAATTATTCATACTGAACACACTGACTCCAACTAAAACATTTGGCCTTTGGTGTTCTATTTGCTTTCCTGAAATCAAAAGTGAACTCAGGTAAATTATAAAGGAGGATGAGATGAGAGGGGGTGGAGGTGCTATTCCAAGAATGAAGAAGTAAGCATGAAATTCAAGGCAACCAGCTTCTTCCAAGTGTGTTAATACTGTAACTGTTAGCACAGAATAATGAAAGTGAACAGAACCATTGCTGTAAATGCCTGCATACAGGACCAGCATAAAGAAAAGAGTCCTGTAAAAGTCCATGACATGCAGAGAAAACAGCATCTGTCAAGTGTGAAGGGATACAGTGAGAGTATGCAACAAGGTTGATTTCATGTGTCAAAATTCCAAGAACTCTGCAAATGTGGTGGGCAGAGTTGCCAAGTGAATGATAAAAGACTTAATTCTTTTTAGGGCCAAATATGTAAAATGTAAGCTGAAAAACACCCTACAGACTCCGGAAAAATAATAACCATATTATGGCGCTACTTCTTGATATGTCAAAAACAGTAACAAGTCTCACACTGGAGACATTACTGGTGCCCGCTTGAGCAAATCGATGAACAACAGATGACAGTGCTACAGTGCAGTACTACTTCTAAAAGGAAATGATAATCACAGGACCTCTAGTTGTGTAGGCCCTGAACTCGGACTGCCACTATGAAGAAGCCAGACTAGTATTTATTTTTCAAACAATCAGCACCTGTTATTCATTAGTAATACTCAGTACAATAGCTAAGAGATGGAATCGACTTAGGTGTCCAAAGACAAACATATGGATTGTGAAGATGTGGTCTACATACACAGTGGAATACTATGCAGTTTCAAGGAATGAAGAAATCATGCAATTTACTGACACGTGGTCGGAACTGAAAGATACCCTGGTGAGTGAAGAAAGCCAGAAGAAAGACAAATACAGAACCATCTCACTTATCTGTGCTATATAGAATAGTAGATGAGGAAATGCATTGTAGCAAAAAGGTGATGTCTAGATCGTTCTTGATCTCAGTGTTTAGGGAGAAGTTCAGAGAAGCAAAGAAAGCAAAGGGGGAAGAAGAGAACAGGAAGTAATGGCTGACCCAGCATCTGGGCTTCAGTTATACTGATGATATGGTGAGGGGTATAACCATATACCCAAAGCACAGACTCAGTAACATTGAAAACATGATATCTAAGATGCAACCACTAGAACTTTGTAATTTCCTTGTCAAGTTGACACACTTGTCATCAGGGGACACTGGTGGTAAGACTGGTGTGGAAATATTGCATGCCTAAAACTCAACTATCAGTAACTTTATAAATCACATTTCTTTAATTTAAAAAAAAGTTTTTGTAATGAAAGAGATCAGCACCCAGATTTAGGGAGCACACCTTGTTTCCACAGGTCCTGCATGTCCATAATCTCATCATGCCAAGCCACAGCCTGTGACTTGATGGCCTAGTTGCAAGACAGAGATGCTATCCTAAAACTATCTGACTGCTGGCTATCTGTGCAGCCAGGGTTGTGAACCACGGCATCTAAATCAATTATTTCAAACATCAAGATGCATAATAACTGGTATAGACCCCAGAGTGTTGGGAGTAGAAGTATAGAGGAGAGAACTTGAGGAAGGAAAGAAGATGAAAAGAAAAGTAATGGGGGGAAAGGATCAGGGGCCTTGGGTATACTGATGGTGTGGGAGACTGGTGTGGCTATACAACCAAAACAGACTCAATAACTCTGAAAACAAGAGATCTAAGCTACAACCACATAACTTTGAAATGTGCCTGGATGGGGGGGGTGGGGGGAGTAGGAGAGGGAGCATGGAACACTGGTGAAGGGAAATTGGCACTGGTGGTGGGACTGGTGTTGGAATAGTGTATGCCTAAGTCATCTCTCAACTACTTTGTGAATCATAACCCTTTGAATAAATAAAAATAAATTATTTTTAAAAGAAAAAAAAGAATTGGAGTCAGAGTGATAGATCAACAGGCTAAACACATGTTTTCCTCGACTGGCACCAAATTTGATCTCCAGCACTCATGCCCCTCCCCACACACAAACACACAGAGCAAAACTAGGAACAATCCCCAAGCACAAACCCAGGGGTAACCCCCAGATGTGCCAAGTCTAACCTCAAAGCAAACAAAAAATTTTTAAAATGGCAAAAGGATTAACTGTGAAAGATGTCCTATAACTGAAGCTCCAACCCTCAGAGAATCTGATTCCTCAGAGAGCTTGGGGTTAAACAAAAAATCTGCATCCTTACCAAGCCCAGTGGTTCTGTATAAGGTTTTATATTATGTTAAATATAAAATAACATAATATGAGGCTTACACCCAAGGACAATAGACACAAGGGCCAGGAATATAGCCCCATAGTTGGAAACCTGTCTCATGAGCTGGGGGAGAAGGCAGATGGAATAGAGAAGGGATCACTAAGAAAATGATGGCTGGAGGAATCGATCGGGATAGGAGATATGTGCTGAAAGTAGATAAAGGACCAAACATGATGACCTCTCAGAGTCCATGTTTCAAACCATAATACCCTAAAGTAGAGAGAGAGTATGGGGGAAATTGTTTGCCATGGGGGGGTGGGAAAGGGGGGTATATGGGGATATTAGTGGTGGGGAATGTGCACTGGTGGAGGGATGGGTGTTTGATCGTTTTATGATTGCAATTCAAGCATAAAAACTTATAACTGTATCTCACAGTGATTCAATTAAAAAAACATAATTTGAGAAATTCTTCTCCAGGTTTTAGATAATTGGTTCTTAAAGTGTGATCTCTGAGTCTTTACCATTAGTATTAGTAGTATTAGTATCATATGTGTCAGAAATCTATTAGAAATACAAACTCTTACATTCTTACTCCTGGCTCTGTGCTCAGAGATCACTCTTGGTGATTCTGGGGAACCATATGTGGTGCCAGAGATTGAAGCAGGGTGGGCCATGAGTAAGACACGCACCTTAACCTCTCTAATATCTCTCTGGCTATAAATACAAACTCTTGAACTTTCACCAACACAAGCAAAATAGAAATAGTGAGGAGGAATCCAGTTATCAGGGTAACAGTCTTCCAGGTGGGAGTAATAGCACTCTGTTGACTATAAGTTTGTTGACTATAAGTTGGTCTAGTTGACTGTAAGTTTGTAAAATAAAAAAAGATCCCATAGAAGTATGTACTAGATGATACTGGCACACTCAATTTTGTGAATCATGTTTTTGAGGGGGAGGTTCTCCTAAGCAGTGCTCAGGTATCATGCAGGACCAGAGAGCAAACTTGGAGCCTCCATGCTACACACACACTCCAACTCTTCAAGCTATCTTCCTGGCCACCAAAACATTTCATTACCACCAAATACAATTAAAGAATTAGTGGAGTTAATCAAGATGTGCCTAAAAGGAAAATAAAGGGCAATAAAAATAAATACTACTAACAGAACCCTAAATGGAAACCTGTCAGGATGATTTTCCTGCAGATTTGTCATATGTCCACTATAAGCAATAACAGCGCTACCAGGAAAATCCTAGGAAATGCCTCTTAGGAATACCAAGAAAATCATGATGCCAACTGGCATAGCACCATGCTCATCATGAGGTATTTTTCACACGTCATGCTTAGTACTACACACTACTGCCAAAAAAGGTAGGGTGAAAATTATCAGCCTCATTTATATCAGATGTGAAAGTACTGAGTCTGATAGCAGGTTTTAAAATCTAAATGAATTGACAATATACCCAGCTAGTAAAGACAAGATTAGACTCCTGCTCCAGACTCTCTTTATCCTTTGTGTAAGAACCCCAGTGCCATACCCAGCTGGAGGACTTTGACTGGGAGTATGCCTGAGGGTCCTCCAGGTGAGCAAATGCAACATATACAGGACCCTCAATCCTCAAAAAGCTGAATACACTTTCTCTCTAGTGCACATGGAACATTCTCCAGGATAGATCACATCCTAGAGCATAAATCAAACCTACCTAAGCTAAAAAATATAGAAATCATTATACCAGTATCCTCTCAGACCCAATGCCATGAAGGCAGAAATCAATCACAAAAAGAATATAGAGGACCAAAGAGATAGCACAGCAGGTAAGAAACTTGTCTTGCATGCAGCCGATTGGGGGTTGATCCCCAGCATGAATTATGGTCCTCTGGCCCTCGCCAGGAATGATAGGAATGATTCCTGAGGAGAGAGCCAGGAGTAAGCCCTGAGCATATCCAGGTGTGGCCCAAAAGAAAAATAAAAACAGGTGGTGGCAGAGGAATGTGGGGGCAACTCCAGCGAGTGGAAGCTGAACAAACCATGCTAAATAACAACTGGGTCAAAGAGGAAATTAAGAAGAAAATAAAAAGATTTCTGATTCCTAGAGGTTCCAAAGAAATAGTCTAGTTGGAGGTAGAGAGCTTGCCTTGCACGCAGCCAATGTGGGCTTGATCCCCAGAACTCCATGTGGTCCCCCAAGCCCACCAGGACTGGTTCCTGAGCACAGAGCCAGGAGAAGACCTGAGGATCGCCAGGTGTGGCCAAACAAAACAAGGAAAAAATACATTTCTGGAAACTCATGATAATGATAAAAAAAAAAAAACTATCAGAATCTTGGAACACAGCACAAGTTGCTCATACCAATTCAGGCCTACATTGGGGAAGAAGAAATACCTTAAATCAACCACCTAAATACACGTCTTAAACACCTAGAGAGGGAACAACAAATGAATCCCAAAAGTAGTGCAGGGGAAAAGAATAATAAAAAATTGAGCAGAAATTAATGAGAAAGAAATCAAGAAGGCAATACAAAGATTCACTGAAATCCAGAGCTGGGTTCTTAAAAAAAAAAAAAAAAGTAAGCAAGATTGATAAACCTTTGGCTAGACTCAGAAGGATAGAAAGAGAAATATTCAAATAAATCAGATCAGAGATGAAAAGGGAGAAATTACAACAGACTCTTCAAGAATTCAAGACATTCAAAAACAGGAGAGATTACTATGAATAACTCTACACTAGTTAGCTGGAGAATCTAGAAGAAATGAACAAATTCTTAGAGTAATGTAATCTAAGCTGAATGAAGAGGAAATAGAAAAACTCAACAATCACAAGCAAAGAAATTGAAATAGTAATTAAGAATTTTCCTAAATGTGTCATTTGTGTCTTGAGTCATACTCAAGACAAAGTATGAGACTAATATTCAGGAATTGTCTAATACTCATACTCAAGACAAAGTATGAGACTAATATTCAGGAATGGACCAGGATACATAACTGGTACTCAGGGGGGTGATACTATAGAATTTAGTATCTACTAATGCAACCCAATGTGCCATAATGAAAGAGCAAGAGAATTCCTGACAATCCTTGTATTTGTTTCCTTAAATAATCTCAAAATAAAATTAAATTATAAGTTCAAAGTGATAGTATAGTGGATTGAGTACTTGCCTTGCACGTGATCGACCTGGGTTGGATCCCAAGTATCTCATGTGGTCTCCTGAAACAATCAGGTAGAAAAAAATCCCTGAGCACAGAGTGAGGAGTAAGCCCTAAGCACTACCAAGTGTGGACCCCAAACCACCATGAATAAATAAATTTATTTATTTATTCACGATGAATAAATTAATTAATTCTAAAAATGTTTCAAGGCAAATTATGGTCTATAATATAGAGTCTTAGCTCTATATTATATAGTCTATAATATAGAGTCTATAATATAGACTCTTAGCTCTACCATTTTCAATATGCTGCCTTTGGGGAAAATCATTAAATATTTTTCAGTTTTTGAATATATACCACAGTCATGCTTAAGCCCCCTCTCCACATGTTCAGATGAGCCTCACTCATAAAGGTACTAGCAGAGGAACCCAGGTGTGTGGGACCCGGGGCTGAGACCTCCAAGCCTGCTCGGATCGGGACTGGGCCTCTTCCGCCCAAATTTCCCATTTTCCAGTAGCTAGGCGGTCACACCCAGGAACTGCCCCCGACGCCTGTAATCCCACCAACGGCCAACATCTGGAGACTTAAAACCAAGCTCCCGGAAGCCTACTTATAGCCTATTACTTACTCCCCCTGGGAGAACTTGGCAAGCTACAAAGAGTTTCCTGCCCACATGGGAGAGCCTTGCAAACTCCCCATGGCATATTCATATGCCAGAATCAGTAACAATGATGGGTCTCATTCCCCTGACCCTGAAAAGCTTCCAATGCGGCATCATTTGGAAGGATGAGTAAAGAGAGGCTTCTAACATCTCAGGGTGAGGACGAATAGAGACGTTACTGAGACCGCTCGAGAAATTTGGCGATCAAAGGAATGATGATGATGATGATGGTGGTGGTGATTCCTTATTGAGTGCTAAAAGATTAAATAAGGCTAATGAAACAGATATGAAGATTTTAGAATTATTTTAGAAATTAACACAAGTGTTCAATAAACACCAAGTATAAGTAGAATTTATGATGTATGCCAGTCTCACTGGTGTGAAATGATATTTCATTGTTTTCTTGTTTTTCATGTCCTTAATGATAACGGACGAAGAGCATTCACTGAAAAGTATTATGCAGGAAAATAAAACTATCAAATATATATTGAGAAAGATCACTCAGGCTTCAGGAAGATAATGGAATGAAGAAAAGAAAGCCTGGCTGTTAGTGCAGATGGCAGCATGAATTAAAGAAGTACCGTAAGGATAAAAAGAAATAAATAGATGTGAAATATTTCTTTTAAACAATAGAAAGGGGCTAGTACAATAGTACAGCAGGTAAGGCACTTGACTTTCAAGTGGAAGACTCGGGTTCAATCCCTGGCATCCCATATGGCCCTCCAAGCCTGCCAGAGGTGACTCTTGAGCACAGAGAGCCAGGAGTAAGCCCTAATCACAGATAGATGTGGCCAAAAAGAAAAACAAAACAAAACAAAAAATAGAAATATATTTTCTCATAGATCAGATTTTTAAAGTCTAATATCAAGGTTCTAGAAAATTGATTGCTGACTGACAGCTCTATCTCTGTCTTTACAAAGGCTTTTGTGCACACACACACACAGAGAGAGAGAGAGAGAGAGAGAGAGAGAGAGAGAGAGAGTTTTCTGAGCCTACTTCTCATAAGGTCACCAGTTTTATCAGATAACAACCCTTTTCTAATGACCTCATTTATCCCTAATAATTTTCCTAAGGTTTATGTCTTCAAATATAGTAGTATTAGGAGATCAGAATTTCAACTGTAGCAAGAGGTAACAACATTGAAATGTCTTATGGTTTTATATTTGTTCTTGAGAAGTTTGTTGTCTTTTTATTTTCCTTTATATGTAATAAGGTACTTTTTAAAATTGATGAAACTGGATTATAAAATGCTACATATTTATTTGTCCTTAGAATGAACTTTACACACCTAGTGCCTATCACCCAGTACCTGTCTACCAACATCCACTGGACTCCCTAATTTTACAACTGAGACATTAGTTTACATACTGTATGTAATATAGAGGTACAGATTCACATCTCTTGCTGTGAGATGTTATCTGGAGACAAGACCAGTAAGAATGTGACCACTCTGGACATGAAAAAATGTTTCTGATATGCCTAGATGATATCTATGAGGACAATAAAATATAGAGGAGTAGTGGAAGGAAATGAAGAAATGTGTTTTAGAAAATTTTGCTAATGCCATTTTTTAAGTACCTGCCCTCATGTAGATGTTTGGTAAGTAGGTAAATATATTGACATGGATCTCTAGAGATAGTCACAAATTGAGGACATACATTCCCTAGACATCGGGGAGAAAGGAAATAAGTGAATTTGGGTCAAGGGATTAATGATGATACTGCATTCTCTGCAATGTGAGTGACACAGGAGCTTCTACAACATTAACATTGCTTGTCTAGAAATTGGTTGCATGTGGGGGTTTTAGGGCTTTTTCTCTTTGGCTGGTGAAAATGTTAATGGTCCTAAAAATATTTTTGAAAGACATTTAGATAACATACCAATAAACTTTAGCACATTGAAAAAGAGAAGGATGAAAGTATTTTCATAATTTAACTGCCATTTAATAAACATTAAAAGGTCTAGCATAAGCAAGAGACTCACTAATGCATTTTCAAAAAGCTATTTGTAGAATATTCTTTCTTTGCTAGAAATGCATGTCTTGAAGGTACCTTTGCAATGGAAAAATAAAGAACTTACAGAAATGCTTGTTTCCCCAGTCTCAAGAGTCTTGAGAGCAGACACTCAAGCGAAAGATGTGATCATTTTCTTCAACCTGAAAATCTGGACTTGAATTAAGCTCAAAGACTTAGTTTGCACTTTTAATTTAAGACATAAGGTGCAGATGCTGCCAAGCCAAGCAAATCTTTTCCTAAGGTTTCATTTTAGGTTTCCTTTTAGTCTTGGTTTTCTGTACCCTAAGACCCAGTCTGGGGTCTGCAAAAGAAAAATAATCCACAGCCTGTCTCTGAAATCTGATCCATAAACTGAGACAAAGGAACAAAAATGCTATGCCACATTTTCTACGTTTGGAGCTGTCACAATAATAAACTTATTGAAGAGGAAGTTACTGAGGTACAAGAATCTGTGAATGGTGACCTTTGCCTCAAGCAAATGGAGGCGCCTGCACACACATGGTGCCTGGGATTTTGGATCCTTTGACCCCTTGACATAGAGACCTGATATATTCAGTCTGAAAAGTAGCTGTTAGTTTAACATTGGGATACTATCAAAACTGAACTTTTAATCATAGTTTCATTATCCACTCATCTGCCATTAGACATGTGGGTTGCTTCCAGATTTTTATTGTAAATAGTGCTGCAATGAATGTAGGTGTGATGTATCTTTCTCTTTTTTTTATTTTGGTTTTGATTTTGAAGTAACACCCAGTGGTTCTCAGGGTTTACTTTTCTTTTTTTTTAATTTTGTTTCTGCACCCAGGGATCATTCCTGGTGGATTTGTGGTTGAGGGTGGGGGTTCCCATAGGGGGTCCCCAGAAGAGTACCCCGGTCAGAAACATGCAAGTCCATGGCCACTAGACTGTCTTTCCAGCTGTGTGATGTGCCATTTTAAAATACTGTTTTATACTCTTATGATTAGTGCCAAAGAGAAGAACAACTGGGTCATGTGGTGGTTCTTATTTAAAGTTTTTGAGAAGTCTTCATTTTGTTTTTCATAAAGGCTGAATCTGACCACAGTCCCAGCAAGAGTGAATGAGGTTCCTTTTTCACACATCTCTGGCAGCAGTAGCTGTTTCAGGGACATTCTCACGGGTGTGAGTTTATATCACATTATAGTTTCTATTTTCATTTCCTTGAGAATCAGTGGTGATGAACATTTTATGATATGCCTGCTGGCCATCTATCTGTCTGTCTTCACTGAGCAAATATCTGTTGGGCTCCTATTCCCAGATTTCGATATAGTTTTTTGTTTCCACTGTTGTTGTTCTGAGTCTTTTATATATCTTGATATTAGCTCTTTGTCAAATGTATGACAGATGAATACTTCCATTCAGTAGGATGCTTCTTTATGTTGGTCATCTTTTATTTCACAATACAGAAATGTTTTAGTTTGATGCAGTCCATTGTGTTTATTTTTTGGTTTTGTCCTCTGAAAAATGACACTATTTGTATCTGTCATCAGATCAGCTTTGAATCATAGGCCAAAGTTGCCACGGAATATGACATTTCCCTAGACTTTCTCCTTAGAGGCCTACGTGAAGTCTGTGCAGTCGTTATTAGAATATTCTCTACCTTAACTAAGTTCAAAGGAAATAGAGAAATTTAAGAAGTCAGCTAACTTTACTAGGAGGACCTTGATAGTTTATGGGTTTGTTTGTTTGTTTTCTTTTTCTTTTTGCTGTCGCAAAAGGTGTTCAAGTAGCCTAAGGGTCTCACCAGCATTCTCAGCCAAGTTCTCTGCTGGGGATCAATGCAAACCTGCAGATGTGCTGATTCTCAGTCCCTCTGGGCCAGGGATTATGTGAATCACCCGAGAAGACTCGGAAATCTTCAGGACCATAGTCAACAGTGCTTGGAGGCCTTCAGCGCTGCATTCAGCAATGCATGGGGCACCACATGGTGTCAAGGGTCAACCCTGCATCAACACATACATAATATGCCATACATAATATGTCATATCATCTTATGCACCCTGAAATTGGTTCTGTCATTTGTTCTTATGAATAGAAGCACTAATAATTCTTGTTTGGGACTATCTTTCACGAATAGCACAACAGGTAAGGCTTTTGCCTTGCAGGAGGCTGACCCGGGTTCTATTCCTCTGTCCCTCTCAGAGAACCCAGCAAGCTACCAAGAGTATCCCACCCGCATGGCAGAGACTGGCAAGCTCCCCGTGGCGTATTCAATATGCCAAAAACAGTAACAAGTCTCACAATGGAGACTTTACTGGTGCCTGCTCGAGCAAATCGATGAACAACCGGATGACAGTGCTACAGAGTGTATCTAACATAGGGAAGATCTGTTGACTGCCTAGTACTATAAAGATAATACCTACCTTTAGGATAAACTTATAGCCCATTAAAAAAGAGTTGGATTCCCTAAACTGAGGACCTATCCTGTGATACAATCCACCGTGTTAGCAGGCATGATCAGACCACTTGTGATTTCACCCTCTGGTGACTAGGACATGAAGAACTAACACTAGAAAAATGACAATACTATGGCTACTAACTTTGTGATTAAATCCATTCCTGTAACCTAGGAATCTTGTTGTTCCTTCCAGCATTGTGGGAGACATCAATAAAACAGCTGTAGGATCTAGTAGCAAACCATTATATGGAAGAGAGAGTAAAGGCGAGCAGAGATTTATGTAGACTCAAAATGGTGGGGAGACATCAGTTAGAGTTGGGAGCTACAAAGAAAGTCATATACATACAGGAAGGAATAGGTGCCAGACAGAAAGGAAGCTCAGGCAAGTGAGGCCAATAGTTTCATTCTTCCCAAGAAATTCACCAATTCATACTATGAAGATCAAAAGACAGAAAAGCAAATGACTATGGCTTTAATAAAACTAAGAAGGGTTTACAGAAGTCTCATAGCTTAAGGGAAATTAAAACTGAAGTTTGTGGTTTGCCTAGAAGAAATGACCTTGCTAAAGAAACAAGATTCAGGAACCACAGTAAGTAGGACACTTGCTTTGCATGTGATTGAGCCAAGTTCAATCGCCTGCATCCTGTATGGTCGCCCGAGCACAGCCAGGAATAAATCCTGAGTGAGAGCCAGGAGAAACCCCTAAGCATTACTGAGTGTGACTCCAAATCAAAACAAAACAAACAAAAAGTGAACTCAGATTTTAACTTAATTTTATATTAAGTTCCTCCTAACTGGAAAGCTTCTTTCACTTTCCAATAAGCTTTCATATTTTCAATAGAAAAAAATAAACTCAGATTCTCAACTGGTCCTCCTAGAAATCTTCTATATTAGGGTAAAGTGGAAGCAACCCAGTCTTATAGTTTAAACTTTTAATTATAACAGTTTTATGTTGCTATTAATATAGATAAAGTGATCTAAATTTACCCTAGATATTTGCCAGAAAATAGAGAAAAGTAGACATGGAAATCCAGCAACTATTAAATTTTATGCCAAGAGTAAAGATCAAAAATGTTAAATACACAATAGAAAGATACTTGAAGATTATCCAGATACTATAATTATCAGACACAGACTTTAAAATGATTGTAATTAATAAGCTTAGGAATTATTTGCCAAGAAGAAAATTTTATCAGACAACTGACAACTACATCAAATAATCAAATTCAATATATAAAACTAACAATCACTGTATCACTGTCACTGTCATCCCATTGCTCATCGATTTGCTCCAGCGGGCACCAGTAACATCTCCATTGTGAGACTTGCTGTTACTGTTTTTGGCATATTGGATACACCATGAGTAGCTTGCCAGGCTCTGCCGTGCAGGCAAGATACTCTCGGTAGCTTGCTGGGCTCTCCGAGAGGGGCAGAAGAATCAAACCTGGGTTGGCCGCGGGCAAGGCAAACTCCCACCTGCTGTGAAAAACTAACAATAAGAAAATGAAAATTAAAAAGAAAATGAAAGTATTTTAACAGAATATTTTAATATTCTGTTCATACTTTAACAGAATATTTGATCCATGGGCTGGTATATTAGTTACTAAAATAGAACAACAACATAAAAGATACAGAAAACAACTTAAGATATATATATATATATATATATATATCACTGTCACTGTCATCCTGTCATTCATCTATTTGCTTGAGCGGGCACCAGTAACATCTCCATTGTGAGACCTGTTGTTATTGTTTTTGGCATATCAAATACATCACGGGTAGGCTCTGCTTGCCGTGCAGGTGAGATACTCTCGGTAGTTTGCCGGGCTCTCCAAGAGGGGCGGAGGAATCAAACCCGGGCCAGCCGCATGCAAGGCAAATGCCCTACCCGCTGTGCTATCACTCCAGCACACACACAATAGATATATATATATACACATATATATATAGTGCAGTGAAAGCTTTATTGTACCCAGAACTGGAGAAACAGAGAAAAGAAAAAGGAGAGAATGAGACAAGAGTAATATCTGAAAAGATTATAATCAAGAATTTTTCCAAAAATGAAGATGTTGACTACGAACTCTATAAAAAGGTCAAATACAAACAACAGCATATCTGAAAATGACATAGACTTTTCTATAAATAAAAAAATATGGAGCTCTATAAAACAAAATTATAAACATGAAGGGGGATGGCTGGGGAGGGACCCAATGTTAAAATCACGTCCCCACAAGCATGAGACTCAATCCTCAATGCCACCCACATACACTGAAAATGGTCCTGTGAGATTTCCTCTATGGGCCCCCTTGCACTGCCACATAGGGTAAACCTTCGGACACCTAAGCTAGCTGTGTACAAACACCACAACGAAAGATGTCTGAGCACCTCAGCCTGGCATGTGCTCTCAGGAAACACCTGAAACAGCAGAGCACCCCACAAAGAGCACTGTAATCAGAACGTGCAGGAGCACAAAAGCTGAACTGTTGTGTGCGAGCTCCAAAACTAAGGTGTGGGGTCCCAATGAGCACTGTGACCAAGTGTGTGGGCACCACAACCAGATATGTGGGTATACAAGTGTGAGTATACAAGTGTTATAACCACGCATGTGTGGGGGCTCTAAGCATTGCAATTACAGCAGCCAAATTGTCCTGAGACACAGTCCTGAGTAGACGTCCTGGAACTGAGTCCCTGCCACCAGGTTTGGCTGGGAACAGCCTTCCTAGAGCCGGGACTAGCAAGAGCAAAGACCAGCTGACCGAACAGTTATTACTGGGTACATCTGACAACAATAACCAGGCCTGCCAGACATGAGTAGTCCACATCAGCTGCCAGACACCAGCCACTCAGAATGCTGGGTCAGAACCCAGCCCACCCAGACCTCAGGGCTATGCAGGGTCCCCCATCTGTCACCCAGCTGCATATAACTCAGAACCACAAACATCAGTTCACTCTTGCGAACACAAGCCCCTGACCGTTGTTCAGATCAAGGTTGCTACTACTCATATAACAGCAGGTGTAAATGAAAAAATAAAACAGGAAATCAGCAGCTTTCGTAGAGGGAAATAAAAGTCCAAAGAGGTCTTCAAAAATATTAGAACTTTCAAAACTTTCCAGGGAAGAATTCAAAATCACAGTGTGGTACTGATGTTCAATGAACTGAAGAAATCAGTGGAAGGGATTATCAGTAATCTCAATGAAGGAGGCAACATTATTGCAAACCTAGGACCCTAACTATAATACTTAAATCAGAACAAAGAGATTGCTGAAGAAGTGACCCTGGGGATATTGGTAGGGGGGGATGCTGACATGGGTGGTGGGTTTGGAGCAGGAACAACATATGACTGAAACTCTGTTCTTAGCAGCATTGTAAATTTTTGTGCCTGAATAAAGAAAAAATAATAATACTAAGCTCAACGAGAGGTAGAAACATGGGAAAGCAAACAGAAATGAAGGAGTTAAAGTGTACAGTAACTGTGTTACAAAATACAGTGGGGAGCATAACAGCTCAATGAGAGAATCTGAGGTGGTTTTTGTTTGTTTGTTTGTTGTTTGTTTGGTGTGGCAGGGGCACACCTGGTGGTGCTCAGGAGTTCACTCCAGGCTCTGAGCTCAGGAATCACTCCTGGTGGAGTTCAGGGTGCCAAATGAAGCCAGGTCTGCCACATGCAAGGCAAGTGCCCTACCCACTGTACTATCACTCGGGCCTTTAAGCTGAGTTCGGAGGAAATCACTAACTGAAAAATAATGGCAGCATATTCATGAATTTTAACCCAAAATCAATGGGAAAAGATTCAGACTGATCTCCTTAGCTCTGAGATGTTGTTTAAAGCAGTCTTTCAATATTTCTCTTCCCAGCTAGCCTCAGATAATAAAGGGACCATGCCAATGTCTGCTAAAGAGTCTCCTGAGTGTCTCCATCCTGCAAGAACAGGGCCCCCACCTCTCCAGACACTCAGTATTAAGTAGATATCACTACAAATAAATCTATTCTTTCAATGAAAAAAAGAAATAAAAGAAATACTGAAGAAAGCATTTTTAATGCACACAAGTTTTGTACAAAGTGAAATCCATTCCCTTTAGAAAGAAGTAATTAGGTATACATGTCTAAAAGGTCATATTTCTACTCAGACACAAAGAAAGAATAAATATGAATGAAATATAATAAAGATTTTAAAAGGTAAATATCATTGCAAAGAGAAAAATCAAACTCAAGGACCAGCAATTTTCAGTGCGTCAAAAATGGGAGGTGCAGGCCAGCTAGAGACAGTGCAACAATTTACGCAGTGCTCTGCATTTAGGGGGCCCAGGTTCAATTCCTGGCACAACATGGTCCTCCTCAGGAGAAACCCTGAGCACAGAACCAGGAAGAGCCTCCAAGCACCTCAAAGTGTAGCCCAAAAACAAAAACAAAAAAGCAGACCAGAGGGACAATAAAGGGGTTTAGAGAGACAGCACTTGTCTTGCACATGGTTAAACTGAATTCTGTCCCCAGCAGCACAAATCATCCCACAAGCACTGCTAGGAATGATTCCCTGAGCACAGACACAGGAGTAACCCCTGAGTACAACTGGGTATGTTGATTTCATTCCAAATAATGCGATTTTGATGCACATTTGCAATTATTATTACTATTAA
This sequence comes from Sorex araneus, assembly GCF_027595985.1. NCBI lineage: Eukaryota > Metazoa > Chordata > Mammalia > Eulipotyphla > Soricidae > Sorex > Sorex araneus. Next base: position 297,219,021 of record NC_073303.1, read on the forward strand.
TGTCATTGCTATAATGTCAAACATTACAATATTATAATATAACAGAATAATACATCGCTAATATTATAGTCATGACACTTTATCTATTAATGCTATATAACATAGGAGTGAATTTTTTTGTAATTCATTAAGAGAGAGCATACTTTTCAAAGAATCTGATACATGTCTACCAGGCCAGAATCTCAGATGTCTTTAAAGGAACTCTTGAGAATGAGAGCCACAAGAAACCAACTTAGGGGCTGGAGCCATAGGACAGTGGGTAGGGCGTTTGCTTTGCATGCAGCCGACCCGGGTTCGACTCCCAGTATCCCATATGGTCCCCCAGCACCGCCAGGAGGAATTCCTGAGTACATGAGCCAAGAGCAACCCCTGTGCATCGCCGGGTGTGACCCAAAAAGAAAAAAAAAAAACTTAAACACACACACAACATGCAAACAATATAAGAACATTGGAGCCAAAGAGGTAGTAGAAGAGGGAAGGCCATTGCCTTACACATGGTCAACTGCAACTCAATTCCCAATTCCACATGGTCCCACCCCACCTGAACCGCTGAAGAGAGTCAGGAATATCCACTGAGCAGTACCAGGGTGAGGCCCAACTGACTCATCAAAAGAGAATATTTTAAATCAGTTTTTTTTATTTATTTTTTATTGAATCACTGTGAAATACAGTTACAAAGTTTTCATATTTGATCCACCACCTAACCCCCGCATACCTCCCTCCCACTCCCCCTCTGCCTGTGTGGCAGACATTTTTCACTTTACTCTTTCCTTACTTTGATTACGTTCAATTTTCAAAAGGAATCTCACTATTATTATTTGGAGGTTTTCCTCCAACAGTCAGACATGCTGGATGGCATCAATAGGTTTTATGTTTTCATTTTTCAGAAAAGGTCGCATATCTGCATTAGCGGCCACGCAGTTTGGAGATGTCCCAGTCCCACATCCCGGAGCCGTGTTAGTAGCTTCTCAGTGTCGCCAGGGCTCCATCTGGAGAAGGTGTACCGGCTGTACCTCCTCCATCTGGCTCCCTGGTGTTGCTGGCCCAGTCTGGGGTCCGGAGCATTCTCCGGCCTTCGTGGCTTACCGGAACGCCTGGATTTTTCCTTAAATCAGTTTTTTTAAGCATTTCACTATGAGAAAATAAGGTACATCCAAAACTGCTTCCTTCAAAGTTAATTATGAATAATATTATTTCATGTTTATATTATCAAACCATTTCTCATGTTGATGCTTTCCTATTTGGGTGTTTGCTTTGTTTTGTTGGTGGTGCTGGTGGTGGTTTGGGGGGCCACATGTTTCGGTGCTCAGGGCTTACTTCTGGATCTTGCACACAGGGATCATTCCTGGCAATGCCCTGGGACCATATGACATGAAGTACCAGGGATTGATCCCTGGTGGGCCATGTGCAAGGCAAACTCCCTACTGGCTGTACTATCCAGCCTCAGACACTATCCTATTTAACAGATAAGAATCCCTGACTTATATGAAACTAATATCCAAGGGCCAGGGAAATTGGGCCAGGAGGACGGGTCAATGGTTGGAAATTAACACACGGGTATTAGGGGGTAAAGGGTAGTCTAGATAGAGGAGGGTCCTTTATGACAACATTAGTTGGAAATGATGATTCTGGACAAGAACTGAGTGTTGAAAGTAGGTAAAGGGATATACATGATAACCTTACAGCTTCTGTATTGCTAACCATAATGCCTAAAATGAGAGAGAGAGAGAGAGAGAGAGAGAGAGAGAGAAAGACAGAGACAGAGAGAGAAGACAGGTGCCTGCCATAGAGGAAGGCAGGTGTGGGGGTGACTTGGAAGGGTAGAAGGGAAACTAGGGACACTGGTGCTGGGAAATAACACCGGTGGGGGGATGGGTGTGGCAACATTGTATGACTGAAATCAAATTATGAACAGCTTCGTAATGCTCTGTCTCACAGTGATTCAATTTTTAAAAAGTGGGCAAAAAAATAGAATCTCTGACTCAGGGGGGATCATAGAGAAAATAGGGTGAGTAGGACTCATGTCTTGCATGTGCCTGACTCAAGTTTAGTCACCAGCACTCCACATGATCCCCTGAGTCTGCGAGGAGTGAACCCTGTGCACAGAGCCAAAAGTAAACCCCACGCACAGCTGGGTGGCACCCAAAAACAGAAAACAAACAAAAAGTTTCCAGAAGGGTTGTGTAACTTTCTACGGTCATTCAGCTGGCAAAGGGCAAAGGTGGCTTCCAGACCAGACCACATGCCAGGATGGAATGACAGTACAGTGGGTCAAGTACTTACCTTGCAAGAGACCAACCAGGGTTTGATCCCTGACATCGCATATGGTTCCCTGATGCCTGCCTGAGAGGAGTGATACCTGAGCACAGAGCCAGGAGTCATCCCTGACAGCCAAGAACAACAACAACAAAAATAAAAATATCAGGGCCGGAGCAATAGCACAGTGGGTAGGGCGTTTGCCTTGCATGTGGCCGACCTGGGTTCGATCCCCGGCATCCCATATGGTCCCCCAAGCACTGCCAGGAGTAATTCCTGAGTGCAAAGCCAGGAATAACCCCTGAGCATCGCTGGGTGTGACCCAAAAAGCAAAAAAAAAATTAAAAATTAAAAAATTAAAATATCAAAGGATCAAACGTCAAGTCCAAGATCTCTCTACTACAACACAACAATCTGGTGGAGAAAAGCCAAGAGAAGAAGCAGCACCAGGGCCAGAGCTATAGTACAGTAGGGAAGGTGCTTAGCTTGCAGGCAGTCACACAGGATTAAACCCATAGGAGCCCATATGGTCCCCCAAACCTATCCAGTAGTAATCCCTGAGCACAGAGCCAGGAGTAAGCCCTGCGCAGGGGTCCCGAAAGGACCTTTCCCCAATTCCATTTTTCCTTGTCACTAGCTATGATCTCTCTTGAAGAATGAATCACAAATATTTTCTTAGAAACCTCATTCTCTCAGTAGATTATGAGTCTATTCAATTCTTTTTTTTTTCACTTTGCTTTTATTTTTTTTTTAATTTATTTTATTGAATCACCAAGTGGAAAGTTACAAACTTCTCAGGCTTATATCTCAGTTACACAATGCTCAAACACCCATCCCTTAACCAGTGCCCATATTCCACCACCAATATAAACAAAAACAAAAGCAAAAACAAAACAGACAAACAAACAAAAGAAAAAACAGTATACAGACCACCCCTCACCCCCCAACTCACCCCATAGGTGAGTGATAATTTCACTTCCTTTTCTCTTTACCTTGATTACATTCCAGATTTCAACACATACTCACTATTGTTCTTAGAGTTTCAAAACAGACTCACTATTCTTGTTGGAATTTATCCCCTAAGAATACAGCTCTATTAATAGGGAAATATTTGATAATAAGTTTTCCATTGATGTGAATGAAGAGATAAAATGTCGCGCGGCCGCAGTAGCGGCCGCGCGGCCCCGACTGGGGCTGGCCCTGTATCCCGCGGCTGTTTCAAGTTCAAAGCACACATTTTTTTTTTTTTCCGCGCCAAAGTTCATACCTTCTCAACGGACCCACAAAATGTCGGACACCACGCCTTCTCCCGGAGGGGAGAGAGACCAAGAAGGAAGGTTCTTTCCTCCGTTAGCCGGCGTGGGGCAAAAGCTTAGTTCACAGTCTCCATACATGGGTGCAAGCACTTGCTGGAACCCCAATTCCTAAAGCTGTCTCTGGTTCCCGCTTGTTCCACATCCACCGGCTCTGCAGGGGCATGGGCGCCCGGGCCGAAAACCCGGCCGGCCGGAGCCGAGCACGGGCCCCGACTGGGGCTGGCCCTGTATCCCGCGGCTGTTTCAAGTTCAAAGCACACATTTTTTTTTTTTTCCGCGCCAAAGTTCATACCTTCTCAACGGACCCACAAAATGTCGGACACCACGCCTTCTCCCGGAGGGGAGAGAGACCAAGAAGGAAGGTTATTTCCTCCGTTAGCCGGCGTGGGGCAAAAGCTTAGTTCACAGTCTCCATACATGGGTTTCACTTTGCTTTTAAATTTCATCAGAGTCCTGTCTAAAGTTCTGAACCTGATGATACTCCAATGGATCTATGCATATTAGTCTAATTCTTTATCGGAATAGTTGTGGTGACATTTGGAATGTTGGTTCTTTTATATATTTCTATTATAGCAGGGAATCTAGAAGTCAGGCCACACCTTGCCCTGCCACTCTAAAGATATTTATGAATAACTTTGTATTTATCTGTAGAATAAAACAATGGTTCTCAAACTTAACTGTGCATCACCTGGAAGCAACTCTAGCGGCTGGAGCGATAGCACAGCGGGTAGGGCATTTGCCTTGCACACGGCCAACCCGGGTTCGATCCCCAGCATCCCATATGGTCCCCCAAGCACCGCCAGGAGTAATTCCTGAGTGCAGAGCCAGGAATAACCCCTGAGCATCGCTGGGTGTGACCCCAAAAGAAAAAATTTAAAATGCAACTCTTGGCACTGAGAAAATACCTTATGGGTCAGGACATATGATTTATTTACATGCACGAGGATTTGAGTTCTATCCTGGCAGTGCAAGGCCCTTGAGTACTAGCAGGTCTGGTCCTGGTAGCCTGCATCACCAGCCTGAGAACTGAACCATTCAGTCCAGTTATCACAAACCCACTGCAAACATCATAATATTGAAAATCAAAAGTCTTCTAAGTTCATGCATCACGGTTGCCTGCTCTCATCACTATTGTTCAATACAGTATAGGAAGGCATTGCTATAGATAGTACGGTAGGCAAAAGAGAGACATGAAGGTAATACAGATTGGGTATGGAGGGGGAATCAGAGCATCGCTATTTGCAGAGGATATGATAGTAAGAAAACCATACTCAGCCCCCCAAATTCATAAAAATAAACAGTATTGTGTGAAGGTTAAAATATCAACAGACAGAAATTTGCAGCATTTTTATGTGTAAGTGGTGAAAGGTAAGAGAGAGAGAGAGAGAGAAAATTAAATCCTTTTCTCAATTATAGCTCAAAAATATCAAGTACCTGAGAATCAGTTTAGCAAAGAGGTGAAAGACTTATGCAAAGAAAACTATAAATCACTACTAAAAGAAATAGAAGTAAGCACAAGAAAATGGAAAGACATCCCTATTCATGGACTAAACAGATTAATACTAATGACAAGTACTATCAACATGACATATCCACCAAACTATACAGATTCAACGCATTCTCTATAGAAACATCCATGACATTTTTTAAAAACACAGATCGTGTTGAAATTTTATGGAGTAGTAAAACCCCTGAATAGCCAAAGCAATCCTAGGAAAATAGATGATGGGAGACTTCCCCCCCAACTTTAAATTATACTGCGTCATCAAAACATTGCAATACTGAAATAAAGACAAACTCTCAGATCAATGGAATAGAAGTAAAAACCAAGAAAGAGTGATCAGGCATTTAGACAGCTAATCTTTGAGAAAGAAACAAAATGTAAAGTAGAACAAGGAAAACATTTTCAACAAAGAGTGCTGGGGAAACATATAAAAAAAACACTTTTTTAAAAAAACACCTCAGTCCCCTACCTCACACCATGCACAAAATTCAATTCAAAATAGATTAAAAAGTTTTGTCATCATACCCAAATCCATAAATATCATGAGGAAAACTTAGGCCAAAACTTCATGATATTGAATCTAGAGACTTTTTAATGACTCAGTGCCACTAGCCAAGCAAATAGAAGCAAAAATAAACAAATGAAAATAAAAAATGGAGATTACCATGGCAGAGATACATGGAGTAGAGACATAGAGGGTGTTAGGGGCACAAGCCTTTTACCTCCCTGCCACAGCACCATGGGCTGAGACAGTGGTGGAGGGACACAAATACTATGGTGGGGGATGCCATATTGGACTGTCGTATACATTAAATTCTATGATTGGCAGTATTATAAAATTGTAAACCATAGTCACTGATCTTTTTAAGTATTTTATTTTTTCAAAGAAAATATACAAAACAACGTTTAGCCCAAAGACTCTGCTCTCAGGTGTTAATATGTTTAGATTGAGAAACAGCCAGCACAGATACTGCAGCAGATGTGGGGAGCAGGGCCTTGCCTTTTACGTGGCCAAGTAGAGCTAGATCCTCCATACCCCAGAGCAATGCAAGGAGTAATTTCTGAGCACAAACCCAGGAGTAAGCCCTGATGGGTGTGACAAAGAGAGAGGAAGAAAGCGGGGGTCCGGGTTGGGTCACTGGAGAGAAGGGAGACTAACACAATTTAAGTGAATGAAAACAGTAGTGGCAAATAGACCGGAGGCATCATGTCCTTGACTAGAATCAGGAAGGAAAGCAAAATACTCCAAGTGTCTATTGCGTCTATCTGCAAAGTGCAGAACACTGTCGAGAATATAAATCAATAGCCCTGGATTTCCGGGTCAGTTCTACCCTGTGCAAAGCACAGTCTTACCAGCAGCCTCTTTTTGTGTGGCTTCTCAGGTACTATTGTTTCTTTATGAGTACTCTGACTTTCCTTTGCGTTTTGTTCCCTTGGCTTATCCTGTTTCTTTGATTGCTTTCTGCAGTGCCAGGCTCAAACTCCAAGTCTCACAGGCACTGGGCTCCATCCCTGGACCATTTGTTTATCCTTTGAAAGTGACCATCCTTGAGAGTCCAATCCTGAGTTGGTCTTTGTGCATGATACTCGGGTTCACTGCATCAGAATCCCATCCCAACTGACTATACACCAGCGTCTCCCAAATTTGAGTTTTCCCCATTGTCCTCACTGGCACTTCAATAAAGGAAATCAATGGACCATGCAGGTCCACTAAGAGAGGTGACAGACAACTTTCAGCCTAAGGTCACCTGTTGGACTTCTCCCTGCCACAGCACCTTGACAACTAGAGGTCTCTGGGCTGTGGGAATGTCCCAAATTCTGCAGGTATGGGGGCAACCTGATGTCTTCAGAGAACATGGATTAACCGGCCTTGTTTTTGCTGGCTGTCGGTGGTTTGGCAGGTGGGAAGCAGACTCCTTTGGCCATCAGCAATACTTCCAGCTGGGCTCTGCTTTGGAGCCTCAAAAGCATTGCTTCAGCAGCTTCCTCCTAGTCATAGCAACCCCCTGCTTCCCTCCACCACCTGTTCCTTAGTGCACGAAGGCACATTTCTTCAGCCTCTATTTAACCATTGCCTTTCCTAATAAATTTTGCCATATGACTACGAGTTTATGGCCCATGTGGGTGGTTTCGTCTGGGCCATGCTGCATGTGCGACCTCTGAGCATCCACTGTCCTTTGTGCTAGAGGTAATCCCCATATTCCTGGGGTCTCGGTAACTACAGATGGCTGAAATCATCAACCTATTCCCACCAATTGAGAGGAAGTACTTTTGGGCTGGCGTGATAGTACAGCAGGTTGGGCATTTGCCTTCATGCAGCCAAACTGGGTTTAATTCTCAGCATCGAATATGGTCCTGGGCACTTTCTGGAGTGATACCTGGGCACAGAGGCAGGAATAAATCATGAGTACCACTAGGTGTGGCCAAATGACCCCCTCCAAAAAAAGAGATGAAGTACTTTTAAGTGTAAACAATTCTTTCCTAAACATCTCCCTTTAAAGGGCTGAGAAAGTCAGAGGACCAGCAAAAGAAAATAGTTGAGTAAATTTTCTCTATAGAAAATGGTAGATATTTAAGAATATGGAGAAATATGAGAGAACAAAGCTTGTTTTTACAAAAGACAATGTTTTATAAAATGACCGAAAGATAGTAAGTTACTAATAAGAATCTGTTCAGCAATGCAATGCAATTTGAATCCAGAATTCTCAGTCTATTGACTTGATTTCAGAGAAATCTGGTTTCAGATTTGAAACCAGAACGTTCAGTCTATTGATCTGATTTCAGAGAAATGAAAACCAAAGCAGGGAAATTCCTAATTTACCTTAGCAGCCAAACACTCTTGTTTAAAAAGACTATTATTGGTGTAGAGAGATACTACAGCAGTTAAGGCATTTAGCTTGCAGGTTGCAAACCCGGGTTCAGTCCCCAGCATCCCATATACCTTGAGCACTGCCAGGGATGATCCCTGATTACACAGCCAGGAATAAACTCTGTGTACAGCTAAGTGTGGCCCAAAAGGCAAAAATTTAAAAATAGAGCAAATAAATAAAAACACTATTCTGACCAGCATCAGCCCATTCTGACTATGCATCTCATATTCCTTGTCAGTCACAAGATTTTTCCCTGTAGAAATTCAAGTCACAGGAGCTCTGAAAAGTTAGGATGTGGTCATTTTTAAAGATCATTTGCTGGACGTTAAGCAATTTAGGAAACAGACCTGAGGATGAGAGGCATTTTATTCTTCATTTCATTAACTTGTCAATTTCAGACTCCTGTCAATAAACTTCTTTTACACGCCCCTTTCTTTCCTAAGAGGTCTGTGTCTTGAGAAATTTTGCAGAGATGAATGCTTTCTCTCTCTCTCTTTCTCTCTCTCTCTCTCTTTGCCTTCAAATTTTATTTAGGCGCCATGATTTACCGTAATGTTAACAATAGCATTTCTGGCTTACAATGTTCCAACACCACACCCATCACCACTGCCAGTGTCCCACCACCCCCATGTCCCGAGTTTCCCCTCCAACCTTCCCCCACCCTATATCATTGACAAACTCAGTTCTACAGCACCCTCAGTTCTCAGGGTCTGCTATGCTTTCCCAACTGATAGTCTATTCTCTTTACATCTCACTTATGAAAGAAATCATCCTGTATTTGTCCTGTCTCCCTGTGACTAACTTCACGCGGTGCAATACCCTCTAGTTAGTTCCATTACATTGCAGCAAATTGGATGATTTCACCTTTCCATGTAGCTGAGTAATATTACACTGTGTACTGCAGTTCCTTTAACCATTTATCTGTTCCTGGACACTTGGACTGTTTCTAGAGCTACACTATTGTGAATAGCCATAAAATAAACATAGAAGTGCAAATATTTTTTTTGAAATAGAGTTTTTGGGATCTCAGAGTATATGCCAAGAAGTGGAATTTCTGGATCTTGTGGAATATCAATTCTTGATATTTTTTAGAAGTCTCCATACTGTTTTTCTCAGAGGCTGAAGGAGATGGCATTCCTGCCAACAGTGGCTGTAGATTTCTTTCTCTAGAGTAGGGGTTTAGGTAGGATATGCTAAAGTACTTGTGATGGTTAACCTAAAATATTATGGAACATTTGAAGTTACCATCTACCAGTAATTTTCTGAATGAACTACAAATTCAGAAACCGATACTATTTTTTGATCAATATTACAACAATGAACATTTATTGGTTTACTGTCCCAAATCTTTATTGGTTTACTTTTTATGGCAGATCAGTTTCACTTTGCCCTTTACAGAGCACAAACTGATCATTTTCATTATTTAGACCATGAATCTGCTTTGAACGGTCCACATAAAGTTAAAAAATTAAACCGATGCATAGAAATCGATTAAAATCACACAAAATCAAGCTACCCATTTTCTCTGGGAAGGATACGGGGCCTGCATTGCTCTGTGGTAATGATCCGGCTGATGGGGAAAGGGCCTGCCCCCTACACTCAGCAGTGAGTCTGCAATTGGCCACCATCCTTGCCAACCTACTCCCAATCAGTATTGTGTCCTGACACTTAGATCCCTATTAAACCCAGCTTGCTTTATATAATTATGCTACCTGCTCGGTTTCTGTAGATATTCGAATTTTTGACGTCTTCTAATAAAATGTTTCCTTTTTTATTTCATTAGCATGAATTGCACATCCACTAAATGAAAGGATTTGGGGGGGAAGCAATGAAGAATAACAGGTTACAAGTCCCTGACCTCAGGGAACTTAAACATTAACAGCAGGGGCTGAAAGTCCCACACAGAGTGACAAAGCAAGGTGCCTAGCGCTGCTCCCATATAATAGTCTAAAGCAACAGAATTATAATGAGACCCAGTGTGTAGTTTTCCAGTAACCACACTGAAAAGTTTCTTAAGGTGAAATTAACTTAATAATATGTTTAATGTAAGCCAATATAACCAAAATCTTATCATTTCAATATCAAATCAATGTAAAAAAAACTACTAATGAGATATTTATGTTCTGATTTTTGCACTAAGTCATTGAGTCCTGTGTGTAATTTATGCTTTTGAGACCATCTCAAGTGGACTAGCCACTTTTCAACACACAAAAGTCACATGTGGCTAGTGGCCATTGTATGAAGACAGCACAAGTCTCAAAAACAATCAAGAGCAGGAACTCAGGTGACTGGAGAAATCAAGGATGAGCTTCATGTGAACATGCTATTGGGATATAAAGAAGACGCAGATCACTGTGATAATTGGAAGAAGTTCACAACGTGGAAAAGCAAAACAGAATCAAATGTCGTAGCTGCGGTGACATATCTACTTGGGGAGTGAGAAAAACTCAGAGAGCAGAGTTGTAAGAGAAGAAAACACAGAGGAAAGATAGAAAGGGATGTTTGACATGATAAGCTCTTAGTACCTTATTGCAAACTATAAAGCCCAGAAGGAGGCAGAGAGAGAGAGACAGAGAGAGAGAGAGAAAGAGAGAGAGAAGAAAAGTGCCTGCAATAGAGGCAGGATGGGGCAAGGGGTGGGAGGGAGCAAGTGAGGGTGGCAGGATGGAAATTGGGGATATTGGTGGTGGTGGTGGTGATGGGAAATGTGCACCGGTAAAGGGATAGGTATTGGAACCCTCTGTGGCTGCAAACAAATCATGAACAACTTTGTAGCTGGGTACCTCATGGTGACTCAATTAAAAAAGAAAGAAAGAAACAAGAAAAAGACGTCTGAACAAAATTATCAAGAACATTGAGAAATCTGCCGAAGAGGTAAGAATTTAGGATCTGGGTAATGGGGAGCCACTAAGAATTTGGAGCAAGAAAAGTGGTTTTTCATATATATGCTTTAAGTTGGAGAGTATACAATACTAGACTAATGCAATTTAACATTCAAAATCAAATCAATTAGGACTAAATTAATGTAAATAGGGTTAAAATGCAAGGACACAAAGTGAAGACAGTTTCGAAGTCAGGGCTGAATGACTTGCGTGTACATGGACCTAGTCACATCCCAGTAACACATGATCCTGAGCACCAGTGGATGAGTCCTTGCTGGCTCCTTCAGTTCTGGGCTGACCAATACTGCATGATGGAACCCAGGCACTGAACTATCAAACCCACTTGTCCTGAGCATCACTGGGAGTGGCCCCCAGGCCCCCAGCTTTGTATCACCTCATCCCTGTAAAAATAAACCACAAATGCTCACTGTTTCTTCATATTGCTGCTGGGAATATATCCCAGAGAAGCAAAAAAGTATAGTCAAAATAATATCTTCACTTAACACTGTTTACAATAGCCAGAATCTGGAAAAAAAACCCGAATGCCCTAGAACGGATGACTGGTTGAGGAAACTTTGGTACATGTATACAATGGAATACTATGCAGCTGTTAGAAAAAAGGAGATCATGAATTTTGCATATAAGTGGATGGGCATGGAAAGTTTCATGCTGAGTGAAATGAGTCAGAAAGAGAGAGACAGACATAGAAAGATTGCACTCATCTGCGGTATATAGAATAACAGAGTGGGAGACTAACACCCAAGAATTGTAGAAACAACTACCAGGAGGTTGACTCCATGGCTAGGAGGCTGGCCTCACATTCTGGGGAAAGGGCAACTCAGAGAAGGGATCACCAACTATAATGTAGTGGAAGGCCATGTGGGAGAAGGGAGTTGCGGGCTGAATGAGGGCTAGAGACTGAGCACAGTGGCCACTCAACACCTTTATTGCAAACCACAACAGCTAATTAGAGAGAGAGAACAGAAGGGAATGCCCTGCCACAGTGGCAGGGTGGGGTGGGGGGAGATGGGATTGGGGAGGGTGGGAGGGATGCTGCGCTTACTGGTGGTGGAGAATGGGCACTGGTGAAGGGATGGGTTCCCGACCTTTGTATGAGGGAAGCATGAGCACAAAAGTGTATAGATCTGTAACTGTACCCTTACGGTGATTCACTAATTAAAAATAAATAAATTTATTAAAAAATGATATCTGCACTTATATGTTCATCGCAGCACTGTTTACAATAGCCAGAATCTGGAAAAAAACCCGAGTGCCCTAGAACAGATGACTGGTTAAAGAAACTTTGGTACATCTATACAATGGAATACTATGCAGCCGTTAGAAAAAATGAGGTCATAAACTTTGCATATAAGTGGATCAGCATGGAAAGTATCATGCTAAGTGAAATGATTCAGAAAGAGAGAGACAGACATAGGAAGATTGCACACGTCTGTAGAATATAGAATAACAGAGTAGGAGACTAACACCCAAGAGTAGTAGAATAAGTACCAGGAGGTTGACTCCATGGCTTGGAAGCTGGCCTCACATTCTGGGGAGAGGGCAGCTCAGATAGAGAAGGGAACACCAAGTAAAATGTGGTTGGAGGCCAAGCTGGGGAAGGGTGATGCATGCTGAATGTAGACTAGAGACTGAACACAATGGCCACTCAACACCTTTATTGCAAACCACAGCACCTAATTAGAGAGAGAGAGAGAACAAAAAGGAATACCCTGCCACAGTGGCAGGGTGGGGTGGAGGGAGATGGGATTGGGGAGGGTGGGAGGGATGCTGGGTTTATTGGTGGTGGAGAATGGGCACTGGTAAAGGGATGGGTTCTCAAACATTGTATGAGGGAAACACGAGCACGAAAATTTATAAATTTGTAACTGTACCCTCACAGTGATTTACTAATTAAAAAATAAATAAATTTTTAAAAATAAATAAATAAATAATAAAATAAAACACAAATGCAAATTCCAGAAGGCTAATATAAGAATCATTTTTAAATTGTCAGTATTTCCCAAAGAACGATGTGGTGTCTAGGAAGTTGTAAATTCAACTCTCAGGATGTAAAAGCAGATGCAAGATAACTGCTCTTCAGGAATCAGGCAAACTAGAAGAGTTCTTTTGTCCCCTGAAATACACAGATATCACCCCGACACTCAATTCCCGTTGAACAATCTGAAACTTCATGTCTTTCAGCCCTATTCAAGATAGCATATTGGAATGCAAGGGAGAAAGAGAGTGCTATTATTACGAAGATAACCTTGAGTCTGTTCTAATTTATTTTTTAAAAGAAAATAAATCACTCTCAACCTTTGTTACTTTATTATTGGAGGAGGTTAAACGAGAACATTTCTTCTCCTGGCAGCTGGTATGAGAATTCCTCTTGGTGACAGAGTTGCCTTTGCTGGGAAATTGCTTTCGTGCCCCGCCCGAAGCTGTGTTCTGCAAGTACAGATGGTCACCTGAGGCCCAGGATGCAGAGGAAAGAGGGCAGGGAGAGAGGAATCTCCCATGAAACAGGGAGAAGAATGTGTGTGTGTGTGTGTGTGTGTGTGTGTGAGAGAGAGAGAGAGAGAGAGAGAGAGAGATCACATGCTTAAGAAGAAAAGAATAGAAGAAAAGAAAGGAGAGAAAAGAATAGAAGGAAGGAGTTTGGGAGATCTTTGAGATTTCTAAATATTCAAGCAAGTTACAAACTCTGGATCAACTTAGTGGAAGTAGATTTGGGGCAGTAATCTAGTTTTATCGGGCACCAAAACTTGGGATCTGAGAGATAACTTGCAAAACACATCACCAGAGGAAGTCACAATAACCCCCAGGAAGCTAATGAAACGTTGGAGGTCATCCAGACCGGGGTTCAAGTCCTAGTAACTTTAGAATTCCAGGGGTGTGGAGGGTTAGTGGTCCACCTTGCTTGCAAGAGAGCCCATATTTGTCTGTACATACAAGGATATCAGAGAAGCATGCGTGAGAATAATACTTCAAATAGGTAATTGATCCAAAAATGCAGACAGGAAGAAACTGCCTTATGGACCCTCTAAATCACCGACATGGTGTGACTATAATTGACTTCAGTGTTTTAATATTCTAAACCACATCAATTTTATTGAACTCTTACTCCTCCAAATGCAGTCTGTTGAGATGGGGTGCCAGTAAGATTAGATGTTAGGTTGCATGGTTGCATATAATTCCACACCTCATGCAGTATTTGTATTTGATGGTAAATAATTGAAAATTTTCTCATTTTTATCCAAGTAAGCATTGATAGATCCTTTAGTTGTTATGATATTGTTATCATTACTACTAATAATACCATTAAAGTAAGAGTTTCATTTTAGATAAAACCTAGAGGTTTAATGTATGGCATGCATTGACATTTTCATACCTTATGTATGTGTATGTATGTATTAGATTATATATGTGTTATGTATGTGTTCCACTGTCCAGTGCTGAGAAAATTTCCATGGGCTAGTTTGATGGGATATGTACCACATCACACGAAAGGCTTGCTAAAGCAGGCCCCTAAAATCAACTGTCACCTTACTGCTATCTGCAAGTTGTCTTTGATTTTATACCAGTACTTAGGCTGCTTTGGGGACCCATCTGGCGGGCCACAAAATCAGCTTCATTATCATTAGCACACGGCATTTAGAGGCTCACACAAATGTAGACATCAAATAAGACTAGATATGTATAGGTACTTCCTGATGTCAGGGAGTCATAAGCTGAGAGCCACATCCTAGCTGTGGAATCACATATAAGAGAACACATGAACACATGAACATGGGTCACTGAACCTCAGTAATTCAGAGATGAGTGAGGCAAAACTGTGAGTAGCACCTGTCTACTGACTGAAATGGTGACCAAGAAGAAAATCAGTTTAGTGTGATAGTTGAAGACCCTAAACCTCAGACTCTACATTATTAAATGTGGAAAAACCAGTGGGAGGAACCATTTATTCCTGTCGATGTAGTTGAAGAACCATTTAATGAGATAATACTATAAAGCAGTTTTCCAAACGCCTGATAGAGTAAAGAGTAAATTCTCTCTCTTACCCTCTCTTTCTCTAACAATAACTTCCTTCCTCTTTGCTGTCCACCCTCCTCTTCCTCTTCTTCCTCCTCTCTCCCCTCCAACCAGTCAAAATGGGTTAGGCAATACACATCTGTGTGCCTGGGCGCTGTGCTATAGCTGAAAGTTACCCACACAGATCAACATGCTCTCAGGTCATTTGGTTAGTAACGCAAGAAAGCATGACAAGCAGTCTGATAAAGCTCATCAAGTACCTGGAGAACATTAACCTGAATCCCAAGGTTCCTGGCTTTCTCTTACTTCAAGGCCATGCAATGAAAGTCTTTTCCTTCTCTAAGTCCTCAGACTATCCCTTCCTCCCATCTCTTCTCCATTACATGTGTCCAACTCCAACATATAGAACTCTCAGTCCTAAGCAGTCACTCTGGAAAGCCTCGGTTAGCCCCTTCCCCCCAGCTTGCTATGTGTTTTTTACAGGAACCACGATCACCCGTCATTGCCCTATATTGCAATGTCCTGCCTCACTTCTCCATCACGCTGTCAGCTCTTCAAAGATGGTATTATGTCCTGTCACTAACTGATTCATAAATTAGTAATAGGTAAGAAAATTGAAACTTGCCCCCAATTTCAAAATGGACTGTTTGAAATAAACCCTATCAGGTACTTGGAAAACTTTCCTTTTCTTTGAATAGGGCCTTTTTCAAAAAACTGAGGTAACATTGGTTTACAAAACAGGGACCAAGTTTTAAACTCAGCTCTGACTGAAGCCATTTGAAAAGTAGTCACTGGGTCAGTGATACACCGTCAGTTCACACACACCTTCTACCTACAAGAGTACAGACTGGACGCACAAATGTGGATGCGCAAATGTGTCTCTCCAGGGGCTGGAGCAATAGCACAGCGGGTAGGGCGTTTGCCTTGCACACAGCCGACCCAAGTTCAATTCCCAGCATCCCACATGGTCCCCTGAGCACCACCAGGGGTAATTCCTGAGTGCAGAGCCAGGAGTGACCCCTGTGAATTTCCGGGTATGACCCAAAAAAATGTGTCTCTCCAGAGACAGCTGGCACCCCAGGACTTCCTGAGCAGTGACCCATCAACCCATCAAGCTATTTCAGCAGGTCCAACTTCACTGAGGGCTCAAGCACTTCTAGGGATACCCCTATATTTTTTTTACCTCAAATGTGCCTCATTTCCTCATTCATACACATAGGACTGAAGGGATTCCTATTCCAGCTGCTCAGAAAAGTTTGCAGACAGGGTCCTTCTATTCATTTGGGGCAGGGGTTGGTGGGGCTGGTGGACGGCTTTTCTTCCAAGCAGTGCTCAGGAGATCGGGGGTGGGGGAAAACTAGGATTCCTGGTCAACCTGCCCTTCGGTTCAGTGCCAGGGCCTGAGGACAAGGTGCTGCAGTGCTGCGGATATCCAGGCCACCTGGTCATGCCGGGGCTTCAGGTCTGTACCCAGTGATGCTCAGGGCCAATATAGACCTGGAAATTGAGGCCAGTCTGGTGCTGGGAGACATTCAACCTCACTCTGTACCACCTCCCCGACTCTTCTTTTTATTCTTAAAAATAAAAAAAAGCACTGATTTGGAGCTGGAGTGATAGCACAGTGGGGGAAGAGTGTTTGCCTTGCACACGGCTGACCCGGGTTGAATCCCCAGCATCCCAAACAGTTCCCCGAGCATCACCAGGAGTAATTCCTAAGTGCAGAGTCAGGAGCGATCCCTGTGCATCTCCAGGTGTGACTACGCTGCCCCCCACCAAAAAAAAGCATTGATTTTTCACCCATTCAGTTACCAGGAAAAATTAGATTACATAGGGTGTGAGAAAACAGGAAAATAGGCACAAATGGGGGAAATCTAAATAATGGTCAGAGAGGAACACCATAGAAATTTATCAAGAGGATGTGTATGTCCTATGCATGCAAAATACAGAATACATGGTACTTCACTTTTGTGATGTTCTTACTATTTTTTAATTGTGTTAAACTCCACACAAAACACCATGTAAATTCTTTCAAAGCATGGTACTCAGTGATATTACACTTGCTGTCTTTTGAGCACTACCACCACTATCTACTTAAAACTTGTTTAGTTTTTCAAGCAGAAGCAGAACCCACTAACCAATAACCCACAAAACAATAACACCCCGTTCTCAGCCTCCCCCAGTCTCTGCTAACCACTATTCTACTTTCTGCCTCTACAATAGTGATTATAAATGGAATCATATAATATTCGTCCCATGGTATCTGGCTTATTTCATCAAATAGTTTGTTTTATGTTTTAACATTATTTGGTTTTCAAGGTTCATTGACCTATTCGCATAGAGCAGAATTTCCTTCCTTCTTTTTTAAAGGATGAGTAACTGCTCTACTTCTGTGCATCGTGGATTTTATAGGTTTTGTTTTCACGTTTCATTCTACTGTGAATAAGTCTAGCATGAATATCAGTGTAGGAATATCTGTTTGAATACCTGATATCAACTATTTGGTGTATGTACCTAGAAGTAAAATTGCTGGATCATCTGAAAAATGCATATTTCACTTTTTTGAGGAGTCGCAGAATTGTTTTTCAGAGCAGCTACAACATTTTACTTTCCCACCAGCAATGCACAAGAGGTGTTCAGAAGGTCAGAGGCCCCTAATCTTCTGAGCACCTACTCGATTCTTGACTAACCAGTCCAGCCATCCCCCACTGAAAAGAACTGAAGATGAGAAACTGCTCTGCCCTGTAATGCGCCACAAATATGAGCCACCACAGCGGTGTTGAGGGCTTCCCATGTTCTACTGGGAGATGCTCTGGGGGTCATGTGTTGCCCTGAATTGGACCAGATCAGGTTATGCTAAGAATTTACCCTAACCATTGTACTATCTCCTGGCCCCAGACTGTTGGATTAATATATATATATATATATATATATATATATATAATATGTTGGAGAGACAGTACAGTGGTTAGGGCACTTGCCTTGCACACCCAGGTATGGTCCCCAGCATCTCATGTGGGCCCCTGAGCACCACCAGGAGTAACTCTTGAGTGCAAAGCCAGGAGTAACCTCAGAGCATCACTTGGTGTAGCACAAAACCAAAAAGATTGGGAGTGGGAGCACTCTAAATATTGATCAACAATCAAATGAGTCAATAATTAGCTGTACAACCTCACGATGGAATATTATGTAACTATAAAATGGAACAAGGGAGAACCAGAGTGATAGTACAGCAGGTACTTGCATGGGGCCAACATGTGTTATATCCCCATCCTCCCACCCCCAAAATAAACCAAAAAGAAAAATCATCACATTTGTTTCTTCTTTGAAGAGAAACCAAGAGTGAGAAGGTTCATGGGAGACAGATTTCTCTGTCTAACCTTTCACACTTTTTTAATTCTAAAGGATATGATTATATAATCTATGTGATTTAATTTTTCAACGAATGAAATGTGTGGTATTTTCTGAGCAAAATCTCTCTGACCCTTCTTCACACTGACACTCACACCCTCAGCCTTCAATGGGGCAGGGAGAGTTTTCTCCGGTTGCAGCACATCACCAGCTCTGAGAAAGATGCCTGACAGTTTTACTCCACTCCTGTCCCCTCATGTTCGCTACTTTCTTAAATAAGCAGTTGAATTTCAGATTCAACCTGCTTCGTCAAGACCTGTCATCGTCACTTTCTGCAAGGAAGGCATAGCCTCAAAATTACTTTTGTGACAGTCACAGTCCTACTCCAAACCTCAAGCAATAACTTCTCCCCAAAGAGTAAAGATAGAAGCTGGAAACGCCAATCAAATGTATCAGAAATCAGGATTGCTCCTAATATGGTAAAATCACAGCATTGAAAGAAGAGCTTGGGGAAAATGTAAAAGTGAATCCATCACTCTACCTTTGAAAATGCCTTACTAGCTACACGTGTCTGTGACCCTGTTTTCTTTTTTTAGCACTCTCAATTGGGAAATGCCAATGAAGTGTTCTTTGGTATTTTTTGAGTCATCTCAGAGACGCACAACAGCTAGTCTCTGTAGGAAAGATGGCAACAACCGCAGCAAGACTAAAAAGTAGAAGGCTTGTCTTTCCATGTTCTCACCACACCATCTAGTTCAACAAATGCAAATATTTTAAATGATCTTTTCCTGAGAGTCTATTTAAGTTAATGTCGCCATCTTCCCAGTTTATGTTCTGAGTTGTCAACTCCTAATCCTCGAGGACTACAGTCTTCAATTAGCTACATATGATTTTAGTCATTTGCCTTTTTGCATCTTTCTTGGAAACCCACTCTTGATAATCACAAGATTCAAGCTGAGGTAAAATATTGTCAGTATTTGCAAGCACCATTTGGCCAAAAACATTGCTTGAGGAAGACACACACGGACACACACACACGTACACACACACAGATGAGTCACAGACAGATTGTAGCGAGTTATTTTGAGACTTTCCTGCCCACCATAATATAACCACACACATCTGGCCCATCTTCAAAATGGTGACTGGTTAGAGCAGTGTTCATGCTAATCAAATGCTGAGTGGCACTAATGCAAAAAAGTAGTATGGCCCTTCTGGTTCTCTCCTTCCATAGCTCTCATAGGAAGCATGAAAAAAAAATTTTAGCAAAAGCCAATAAGGAAACTATGTGTTTTCATGATCTTAATAGGTTTGCAATGATTTGTTCAATGAATCTATTTGTTGCAGAAATAGTAATGCAATTATTCAGGAAAGTATATCTTTGAAGATTTTTATCTTATAGTTTTAAAAGTTTCCGTTAAAGGAGCAGCTAGTGATAATTAGGAAAAATTAATAAAAATATTTTGGAGCAAAAAATGTACAATTAAAAGATTTTAAGTGGCGTCTAATAACAAAAAGTTTACTCCAGCATATTCAGCTGGTGTTTAGTCAAATCTCGCTCGACATATTTTCAATATCAAGAATGTTATCTGAATCAGCAAAAAATATATATTTATAGCTCCTCCACATGTCTGTATCATTCATTTAGAAATTCTGCCTTTAAGAACATTTATTTCCCCTCAATAGAACAATTTTAGTTATAGAATGTCAGTAAACAAATGATAAATATGATTTATGTTGATGAATTAATTACCTTATTCTCCATATGTGTGATTTTAATTCTGAATTATTATGTACATAAGCCAAATCTCACTGTAAAAGATACACTTAGCCCAAGGAATAATTTTTAATTTATGGCAAGTATAAATGTAAATGAAT